>NW_015152294.1:42029-44903 GCF_000732505.1 Cyprinodon variegatus
TGTAATAACAGGACTGTCACATATTCTGCGCGTTTGTCATGGTTACTACACTGCTATCCCAGCATTGCTTAAGACACTGTGGGTGATTCTAATATGATCCCTTTCGTACCCCCACCTTGTCATACCTGAAAATAATTATTTCATAATTTTGCATTCAGTAAACAACACCTGAGGAAGTCCCACCTCATAACAGTGTTGTAAAATTAAATAAGGGGCCCCCTTTAAATTTCCCTAGAGCTGAAATGCTTTTCCTTTCCAGATCATCACACCCATAGAACACTGTTGTTATATTGACACATGAGAAAGCATGTGTTAAAGGGGGGAAATTTATATAAGGATTTATATAATCATATAAAATTTACTAATGATATTTAAATCAATACCATGTTGCTATCATTAAATACTTCAGTTTAGTCATTCAAGCTATCTCAGTTTAGTTTAGTTTAGTTTATTTAAGATCCCCATTAGCTGTAACAAGCTACAGCTATTCTTCCTGGGGTCCAACAAAAAATATGAAATAAAAAATTACAAATGAAATAAAATTATATGGACATTAAAACATCTCCCATAATCTATACATATACATAAATACATACACTCATATAGTCTATTTTTTTTATTATTCCTTCTTTTTTCTTAAATCTTCATCATTCCTTTTAAGCTGATTTATGAGGCTGAACTATTTACTTAGCTGTCTGCCCAAAACCTGTGAGCTGCAAGGCTGCAAAAGAGCCTGCTGCATGCCCCTGCTTTTTGCTGAGATAAGATCCTTTGTTATACGAACTAGACAAATGGAGCTCTTAAACTTTACTTTTTTTTCCTTCTTTATCTGATTACCTAAAATATTTGTTTTCATCCCTTTTGTGTTTTTGACCCATGGGGGACCAAGAGTGAAAAGGGAGGACTAGGAAATGGATGGATAAAAAGTGGTTAATAGTTAATTTTTTCACAAATAGCAACAAGGTTTTGTGAAGATTGCTTAATTTGTGCAAGTCACAACATTTCTAGAGGATAGAAAATGATGGGCCAGGGAGCCACAAAAACAGTTGATTTCAACATAACATTTCAACATAACAATAATACATATTATTACTCTTCTTCTAGTATGTGCATACAACCCAGATTAAAAGACAACCTCCTATGAATAATAATACCCCACATAGAAGGAAGTGAACTGTAATACGACCTTCCAACTCCTCTTGTGAAGACGACCGTTCTGTACTAGCAACTATCCAAGATCCACAAGCAGTGAGACCGGGGAACTGGGTGTTCATCAGTCATCAGAGAGACGAACTGGGCAAGTCCAATGTGAAAATGACCATTCCAAGTTCTCCTGACCATGCCAACAGCTGTGAAGATTGCGGAAAGAACATCCTGGAGTCACCTCAGCCACTGCAAGTTACAGAGAGTGTTAAACACCTGAGGCTGGAACAGTGGGGAAGTCCGACTACAAAGGGGTTTGGTTTTTTAGGGCCACTCGTCTCAACATCGGTAAAGAAATCAACTGATCCCTGTTCTTTAGAAGTCCTGGGTAAAATTAACATCTCTGCCAAAGTAGCAAAGATGGGGTTCCCATGGAGATGGGGCTTCTTGGGCATTGTGGCTGTTGCGTGCAGCATCTGTTTCAGTCCAGAGGTGTACCAGATGAATATAACTGGTTGATTAGGTTGCTGCGAGATTTGAATCAACAATTTGCTGGTGGTTAATTATTAACAAAGATGAAGACAAAATTAATTATATACATTATAATGCTCAGAAATTAGGTAACTAGACTCAAAGTGGTTTTGAAGCTGTACATGGACAATTGGATGACTATGTTTGGACAGTATAAAATCCTTGTATCATCTCTTCTTTTATCTGTTGCTGTTTTCACTGCCATATTGAACCTTGGTGGATGTTGCTGCAATCCCTGCATAATAGCTTTGATCCAAAGATTAATAACTACAACCATAACCCCATTACAGCAAGATGTGCACACCCTAATGTACAATGAAGAATCTGATTCTACCAAACCCCTGTTGGATGATGAATCTGTTGAAGCAGTGATGTTCATCCTGATCACTCTTGTTGTTTTTGCTATTTTACTCATTTATATTTTGATGGATGTTATTTACAGTTTTTTACTCTGTTTTATTTTTGTTTGTAATTGTTCCGTTAAAGAACAAAAGGGAGAATTTGTGGAATGGTATTTTTCTTTGGCCTGTTTGTAAGTGATGTTAAAGTCTGTTTTTTCTCTTTTCCTGAATAAAAATGATTACCTAGAAGTTCCTGCTCCCAGTGGTTGAAACCTTTATTCCACTCTGGATTGTCATTAGTGTAATCTTTGAAAACTTTGGTATTCATTCTTTTCCTGCTTTGTCAACTTTCACGGTTGCTAAGCAACAGAGCCTTGTCGAGTTAAAAACAATATGAGCGCTGAGAGTTGATATTTAAGGAAGAAAATGTTTTATTTTACTCTGCAGAGGAGAAACAACACTACCAGCCTAAATGCAGCTCAGTGATGTTCTGAGGCTGCAACATTCTCACCCCTGTATAAAAAGGGGACTACCCACACATTAACATTTCCCAATTCCCGAGAGAAACACTTTAGTTCATCAAAGGACAGAGATGACAATTGTTTTCTATTCACACCAGGACGTGAGGATCTTGACATGTTTATTTTATGTTTCCCCCGTTATCTAGCCTGGGGGGGGAACTTCCTTTCAAACCTCCTTCCTTTCCTTTCATCTCAGCAAGGCTAATCAAATGAAATGTAATGATAGAAACCTTAGTCAGTTAAATAACCTGCTGCTTTCATTCTGCACATCTCTGATGTTGCTGCTATTTTCAAATATCCATTACTGGAAAAATGTCCATAGCTGCATATTGGTTATT
>NW_015152294.1:45654-49347 GCF_000732505.1 Cyprinodon variegatus
GAGAATCACAAGTTAAGAAAAAGAACACTGAAATGTGTTCCCCACAGCACTTTATCCTAACTTTTTATGTATTATTTTCATTTATTATCCATCCACCCATACACACAGGACAGACAACCATTCACACACACACTCACACCTAAAGATGATTTAGAGAAGCCGATTAACCTAACAGTCATGTTTTTGGACTGTGAGAGGAAGATGGAGTACCCGGAGAGAACCCATGCATGCTCAGGGAGAACATGCAAACTCCATGCAGAAACACCCTGGGCTACAGTAGATGTCAAGCTTCCAGTAATGACCAGACAGTTTTTAAGTTATATTATTAAGGATCTTCATCCTCTCAGCATGTAGAGTGAGGAATTCAGGGAACGGCTGTATCATCACATTTTACCATCTAGGGAGGTTTGAATATATTGCCTCAGAAAAGAAAACTTTGAAAACTTTTTTTTATCAAATTATTATTGAATATCACCTTCATCAATGGCAAGACAATAAACAACATCACATCCACAAATGTTTGAGTTCAATTTTAACATTAAGAAATATTTAAATTATAGTGTATCTTTAGAAATACATCAAATATATGTTAAATTCTAATTATTTAGATTAAGATGTAAAATAATACATCATGCCACACATTTAATTACATTTTTTAATGAATCTAAGTGTCTGGTGAAATTGTGTTTAAAATCCAGCAGGTGTCAGTATAGAACAAACAGTGACACAGCGGAGGCCTCTTCACTGGGTTCACTTACCCATCACTAATCTATGGAAGAATATAATTTGCAAAAATGTATTTTCTCAAGTGACAGCAATACGCTTCCGCAGAAGAAGAACACACTTTAGTTTTAATAATGTTGATTTAGAACTTTAATGTTGTACATCATCCTCATTTTACATATTTTTATACATGCAGTTCTCCATCTGTCCTCTAGAGGTCGCAGGCTCCGGAGGATTATGTTATTTGAATTGAAAAAATGACAGGTTGATTGTAGTGTCTTTTGGTTCTTGAATTTTCCTCCAAGTTTCATGGGCATTCTTGGTCTTTGCTTTTAGAAGTTGAGCTTCCCGTTTCATCAACTCTCCGCTAGGCTTCATCACTGTCCTTAATGCAGCAACACAAGGAAGTTAATAGTTTGTCTATGAACCATTTCTTCAAAAATATGTAAAGAAACATATCTGCCAGAGGGCTAATCTGAATTAGAATGTAAGAATAATTAAAAGCATTTTTGTATCGCCCATACCATATATTAATTTCTGAATGAAGTATTATTGAAAGAACTAAAGCTATGGGCAAAAACATCACAATATAAATCAAAACCACCACAACCAAAACTGCAACAATGCGTCTCTTTTCAGCAGCTGGTACGGCCTGAGCTGCTGACAGAGCTCTGAAGGTCCCAACAATGAAGAATATCATGAAAGGGAGGGGGAGGAGAAAACTGGATTGAGGAAAAATAACGCTAACCAAGCCCATTAATATAGAAAATATCCAGGTGACGACAGAGACAGAAACAGAGACTTTAGTTGTTTGGCTGAATTTGTAGCACAGCGGGTGGGCGATCATCAGATACCTGTCACACAAAAAAAACATGTAAAGAGTCTATGCAGAGCAAAATTAACAGTTGATATAAATATTCAATCATTCACAGGAAATAATGTCTTACAAAAGGCTATAACTTATTGTTTTCAATAAACTATACAGAAAATTACCTTTCCAGGGCAATGAGGGTCATAAAGAAAACACTGGCCACAACAAAACCATGGTAAGTAGAAATAAAGTACATCCTGTTTGCCATTGGATCCATGACATATGCAAGGTTTACAGCCATGCAGACGACCTGAAGGACGTCTGAGATTAGAAGGTTGATGAGGAAGACTGGAACAACACGTTCACTTCGTATCTGGAAAACAAATTCAATGCAAGGTAATGTGACTAGATTTTAGAGACTGATTTTTGACATTGACATCGGAGAAAAAAAGAAACGTTATTGTGTTGAAATGACGAAACAGGGATGGTTACAGTTTCATTGATTTTACACATATATAAGCAATAAAATCAATTCTGAGAGCAGAAATGGGTCTCTCCTCACTGGCATTAGCATATAGGGGAGTGGTGGCCTAGTGGTTGGGCCCTTGGGTTCCAGGGGTTCTTGGTTCAAGCCCCACTCTCACAGACTGCACCACTGAGCAAGACCCTGAACCCTACACTGCTCCCCCGGCGTTTGAGTTTATATCAATGGCAGCCCAATGCTCCCCAAGAGGATGGGTTAAATTCAGAGTTCATTTTTTTGTTTTGTACGTGTGACAATAAAGTTGAATTCTATTCTTTTTGGCTTCAGTCCCCGTACTAAAAGGATGTGTGTATGATCATCAAGGCGTTCCTTCTCATGTTTAAACAAATAATAATAATAAACCACCAATCCCTCTGCATTCAAGGAACTGTGCCACACCAATGAAGAACCTTGAGTGATCCTGTACAATTAGGGCTGAAGAAGGAGGGGAGACTAGAGAAGACAGTCCTTCTGTCACAATTTAATTGTGGTTTTGAGGACCTGAATGCAGAGGCTGAGAGGCAGGGGTGAGTTCTTGCAGTTTTGATTATTGGTAATAGTTAACAGAGGCAGGAATCCAAAATCCAACTTAAAATTTAACATAAACCAGAACCATGGAGACATCAAGGGAAAACAATCACAAGGACCCAGGGAAAGACGAGGTAGGACAAAGTAAGATGATGTTAGACGAGGAAGCAGCACTGAGGAACTGCACACGGAGAGTATTTATGGTAAACTGAAAAGAGAGAGGACTAATGAGCTGATTGGGAGCAGGTGTGAGGAGAGCAGTTCAGCAAGGAGCTAGGGAAAAGAAGACCAACACAGGAGGGCAATCGGAGGCAACAAATAAAAATCTTAGAACTCAAATATATCCAGAAAATACAACAAAATAGGAATTAAGCCAATAAAACTTGAAAACATGGAGCAAAGTAAAACATAACAGAACCAAGACCGTGAAACCATCAGCTAACAGCTTTTCAGCTAATAATCCACCAGCAGTTTTTAGGAGACGCAACAACATCAACATCTTTCTTAAATACAGAAGCAGAACCCAAACCTCCATCTTAATACACACCTGGGAGTAAAGACTGTAGATGGCCAGCAGGGACATGGGGAAAAAGATGCCGATAATAACCTTTGATAATAAAGTTCCTCCGCCC
This sequence comes from Cyprinodon variegatus, assembly GCF_000732505.1. NCBI lineage: Eukaryota > Metazoa > Chordata > Actinopteri > Cyprinodontiformes > Cyprinodontidae > Cyprinodon > Cyprinodon variegatus. Next base: position 48,872 of record NW_015152294.1, read on the forward strand.
AAATACCAGCACATCACGTGATTATTTATATCCTTGCAGCGATGACTATGATAAACTATATCATAGGCAGGGTAGCTGATGTTGCTGCTGTGATTATAACTTGCATCCAAATCTGGTTTTTCATTTTCCATCTTTAAGGCAGAACCTGTTTGAGAGATTTAGTTGTAAGAGAAAAGAGAGATTTCAGTCATTAACAGGTAAAACAGACATTATAGCTTTACTCATGCAAAAATGTATTTGGTGACAATAAAGAAATGACATGAAGTTATAACAGTGCTGCAGGATTTTTTTGTTCTCTTTTTTATTCTGACACTGTTAATTATTTTATATTGTTTTGTAATAAAAACATCATTAGTTCCATATTGACTCTTCTTGCTCTTATTAAAGGAATAGTACACCCAAAACATGATTAGCCTTCATTTTCTACTCACCCCCATGCTGAACAACACTCTGGAGTACTTTTTTGACATCTCAAA
>NW_015152294.1:50012-53111 GCF_000732505.1 Cyprinodon variegatus
GACTTTTATAGCTAGGTTTGCTAAGAGTTGATTTTATTCTGATATTGACTTGAACTCCTTCCTGTCTGATGCACAGCTTCTCCTGTTATTAGGAGCCTGATGCGCACGCCGCTGTCCAGCCAAACTTCCTTTGTAGGGACATTTCTGCAGCGCTGCATGGCCTCAGTAACTGGACCCACACTTTACTGAAACTAAATGTAAACAATGAATTGGGTTCCTTGGGGAACTGAACTGCAGTCAGACTCTAGTCAGTGTGGGCCTGGCTTAAGACGTTATCTGAGATAAGTTCCCTCAAATATGTCCGATATGATTAGCACCATTTTATCTGACTTTAGAAATTTAAATCACATGAAACCAACAATGTTCAGATAGATTAACTATCAGTTCTATTGAAACATCATATCACATTCACAGCCATTAACACTTAAGGTATTAAATTAATAGATTTCTAACTTAAACATTTTTAATGTTATCAATCAGAATGTCACTCAAATGTCTTTTTTATTCTAAATTGTACAGAAAGTGATGAAAATATTTACCTTAGACAGCCTTCAGATCAGATGTGTTTCCTCCACCTGAGTGAAAGTGGTTGTCCTCTGCAATCACTCAGTCATCAGTGTATATAGTTACTGACAACAGGCTGCTTTTAGAGACGCCTACCTCAGCTGTTCCTGAGAAACCATCATCTGTTAACATGTTAAACCCAGAGGGGGTAGGAAGTTGTTGATGCCTGAAAATACACACTTTGAATACATCAAGAATAGCTTTACAGTGATAAAGCCTGAATGCAAATTTCTTGTAAATGTATAAAGGTCAGCTAAGAATATTTTCCAATGGAACCACTATTACAACTTTACCGTGTCTGATTTCTCATTGATTAAATAGAGAAAAATGAATCTGAGCAACAGAGCAAAACACCAAAAAAGTCTTTTTTGAAAATTTGGTAGACGCCTCAGGCAACCAACAAAGCCTCAAAGGGTTTAGAGCAGCGGCGGCTGGTGGCGTTTATTCCAAGCGAGGTATAAATTCAAAATAGACGTATACTAAAAACCAATCAAACGTATACTAGGTTATCACACCAGTATATTTATATGAATGCCAACGTCAAAAAAACATTATAAAAACACTTTATAAAAACCAAACATAATTTTAATGCACATTTTACATTTTGTACATAAATCTTACCATTCTGAGGCTTTGTGAAGGTAAATCTGTGTTTTGCATGCTCCAATATTGTGTCACATACCAAAAATAAAAGTATCTGTTTTATAATGCGGAAGCTATTAGTCAGGTTTATATTTATTTTAAACATACAAACTTTTTATTTTCTGAGAATGTGTTTATTTAAGAGAAACTATTGAAATTAACAAACATCTAGAAAAGGTACACTATATTATATTATTTTCCATGTGTATCCCAGATTGTTATTTCTTTATTCATTGTTCATAAAAATTATATTATAAAAAACAATTATATTTATTTTTCATGTCTTAATTAGGGTCAGTGAGTGGGTGGGGGCGATGCCCTAGTGGCCTCTATTGGCCATCCGCCACTGGTGTAGAGGCCAATATGCTGAGTGCAATTATAATTTTTCCTCTAAAACCTTAAATAGCACTTTTTAAACCTTAAACTCATCCAAAGCATCGGTGGATGTCAAAAACAGATAACAATTTACCTGTGGACAGGTGAAACTCTGTATTGTGAAGCATTTTGGCACAGGGTGAGTGCATCTTTTGATCTTTCCTCTTTTCCAACTGGAGCCAGTAATGTCACAAGACAATCTTTTCTAGAAGCTCATTACTATCCAACATGCTTGTTGTATTTCTTCCTGCTTCTGCATTAAAAGATGCAAAATAATGACCTTTGTCGAGTATTATTGCCATACAGGTCAGATGGATGTTACCGGGCTAATGAGACATAAGTCCTCTTTGGAAAAAAAATCAAAATTATCGATATGTATCACACTGAGGCAACATAGCCAGGTGGCCTGGGTCGTATTTTAAATATTCGGATCGCTGTTGTTCAGGCAGCCATGAAATGATCAGACACAGGTCGCATCTGGACAAAAAATTGGCTACGGTTACTTCAGGCTGTGTCGTGATCATAGCCTAAAAGTTGCAGCACAGCAAGTGTTTTGTAATGCCATAGAGCCTTATGAAAGGCTTTAGTGTGAAACAGAAATGGAAAAATTAGAAGTCCTTTGCATGTTTTCTAGAAAAAGAAATGTAAATGATGAGAAAGGAAAACTATTTAAATGAAGTTGTAATAATTATAAACTGTAAGTGAATCTGCAGGTTGACATTTACAGACTGGCTGATGAACAGGTGGAAAAAAAACTTAAGAAGTTTTGAAAACACACTGCATTGATCTTTGAAGTTTAATATATACAGTAGATGTTCTAAGTAGTGACATACTGGTGACCTGTCCAGAGTCTGTCCTGCCTTTTGCCCATAGACTGCTGGAGATGGGCACCACACTGGAAAAAATCTAAATCTAGATAAGTCATTTTTTTCTGTAAATAAGTGCATTTGTTCTTGAATTGAGGAGGTAAAAGAGACATTTTGCCAATGGAATAAGACGATGTAGATTTAAAATAAGAAAACACAATTGCATTGTCTTATTTCAAGTGCATTTTATCTAATTATCTTATTTTAAGAGTAAAAATACTCATTCCATTGGCAAACTATTTCATTTACCTACTCAAATTAAGGGTGAATACACTTAATTTAAGAAATTTTTACTTATTTCTAAATAGTTTTTTGCAGTGCAGGCCCACTATGACCATGATAGGTCTATATTGGCATGTTATACCATTGCTTGCTGGAAAGGGAAAACTTTGGGTAACCTCAGGTGGTAGAATAAATCACATCTTTACCACTCATATACAGCTTTTTCCGTGGGTTTCTGCCTCACGGACTTAAACTGGTAGTTGGTTCCACAGGAGAGGAGCCTGATAAAGATCTGCCTCCCATTCTACTTTTAGAAATTCTAGGAACCACTAGTAAACCTGCAGACTGAGAGCGAAGTGCTCTGTTAGGAACATAAAGAACAATCAGATCTCTGATATCAGATGGAGCTTGGCCATTTAAGGCTTTATAT
>NW_015152294.1:54912-61580 GCF_000732505.1 Cyprinodon variegatus
GAGCAGGACATAAGGGGTGCTGAATACATTTGTCTTTCGAGCAAATGGCTCTCCTGCAGGCTCAGGGTCATATTCCAACCAAAATAACATTTCCCTGTTTTTTTTTTCTCGACTTTCTTAAGTGGAGTAATAAACAAAAAACATTATCTGTTTCAAAGCATACATTTTGGAGACCTTGTTTAACATTCTTTTCAATAAACTCTTTATTTTTCTGTACACTGGTTAGATTTGCTCATCACAGCAAGTTTTTGGGTGCATAAATATGTTTGGGAGCCACTGAGTTACAGTATCTGAAAATAAACACAAACTGTTTAAAAACTGTCATCAGCTGGTAAATAATGATATTTAGCTGTTAGTAATAAATGGTGATAATATCTAAAAAAAAAAAGTGGAGGTCACAGCTCTCGAGGATTATTTGTAACAATGACAGAAGGTTGATTGTAGCTTCTTTAGATTATTGTATTTTCCTCTAAGTTTCATGGGCATTCATGGTCTGAAGTTGAGCTTCCTGTTTCATCAACTCTCCGCTAGGCTTCATCACTGTCCTTAATGCAGCAACACAGGGAAGTTAATAGTTTGTCTATGAACCATTTCTTCAAAAATATGTAAAGAAACATATCTGTCAGAGGGCTAATCTGAATTAGCATGCACGAAAAATTCCAAAATTGCAGCCCATTGTTACCAATGTGACTTGAATACCATAACAATGATAGACCTATAACTATGGGCAAAAACATCACAGTATAAATCAAAACCACCACAACCAAAACTGCAACAATGCGTCTCTTTTCAGCAGCTGGTACAGCCTGAGCTGTAGACAGAGCTCTGAAGGTCCCAACAACGAAGAATATCATGAAAGGGAGGGGGAGGAGCACAGTGGATATAATATTAAAAGCAATACCAAAGCCCATTAATATAGAAAGTATCCAGGTGACGATAGAGACTGAAACAAAGACCTAAGTTGTTTTGTTGAATCTGTACCACAGCGGGTGGGCGATTATCACATACCTGTCAAACAAAAGCACAAATTATTAAATGTGTCACATTAAATAATGTCTTATAAAATACTATAACCTTTTGTTTTAAATAAACAATACAGAAAATTACCTTTCCAGGGCAATGAGAGTCATGAAGAAAACACTGGCTATAACAAAACCAAAGTAAGTATAAATAAAGTCCATCACGTCTGTCATACGGTGCATGCCATATGCAAGTTTTGCAACCTTGCAGGCGACCTGGAGGACGTCTGAGATTAGAAGGTTGATGATGAAGACTGGAACAGCACCTTCACTTCGTATCTGGAAAACAAATTCACTCCAAAGTAATGTGACCAGATTTGAGAGACTGATTTTGAACTATACTGCTGGAGCTGGGTGTTAGGATAATTGTTAATAATGATGTGTTAGTCTGTTACGCCCTAATATAGCTGCCTGTTGTTTCTCAGAACTGATGTTTCTCCAGGGGTTGATCTTATTAGGACAGTTCCTCTGTCTGGCTATACAATTACCATCTTCATTCTGTAAGTAGCAAACATGTGGAAATGGAATAAGAGCGGCATTATATTTTGATAAGGCTGGATCATGGATGTCTCCTCATCTGCAAACATGTATGATGTAATGATATGATGATGTGGCAGACTGGAGATGTATAAAATGATAGATGATAGATTACAAATAGAAATTACAATTTCTATCAGAATCTGTTGTCATGTTTTATGGTTATTTAGAACATGTACGTTATTATGTGTTATTTAAAAATATATAGAGTTTGTCCTGAGTGATCTCTTTTCAAGAAAGAGAAAGCTTTGAGGTGTAAACACAGAGCTTTCCATAACATGAACAACGGCCCACCCTATAAGGGAGAGATGATAGATGGATGATAGTATTTGGGGCGGTAATTCATTTATTCTTGCTTTCCGTATAGACCATCTTCTTCACTCCTGTTTTTCAAAACTGTTCTGCTTTTTTGCATTATTTTTCATTTACTAATCTATCAGTTTTCATATTTTTCTCCTTTTTTTAATGTTCTATTTTTCTTAGACACTTTAAGGAACTTGTGCTATCCAGTGCAATCAGGACAGCATAATGAGGGGAGCCTAGAGAAGCTAAATTGATGAGATAACAGGCAGCTTCTTAGCTAATAATCCAGCAGCAGTTTTTAAGAAACTCCAAAACATCAACATCTTTCTTAAATACTGAACCAGACCCCAAACCTCCACCTTAATACACACCTGGGCATAGAGACTGTAGATGGCCAGCAGGGACATGGGGAAAAAGATGCCGATGACAATCTTTGATAATAAATCTCCTCTGTCATTGTTATCAAGCCAGCAGAACAGGTCTGTGTTGCTACCCTCAGGGTCATCACCATAATCATTTGTGTCATAGACAGGGTAGCTGATGTTGCTGTTGTGATTATAACTTGAATCCAAAGCAGTTGTGTGGTTTTCCATCTTTAAAGCGGAGCATGCTTGAGAGATTTAGTCATAAGAAAACAGAGATTTCAGTCATTAAAAGGTAAAACAGACCGTATAGCTTTACTCATGCAAACATATGTTAAAACAGTGTAGCATGATTTTTTTTTCTCATTTTCATTATTACACTGTTAGTTATTTCATATACTTTTGTAATAAAAAGAATCATTAATCCTATAAACATTACTCTCCTTGCTCTTATAAAAACTGATGAATGCTATTTAGGCGTTTTATGTGTGGATTGCAAAGTCATGAGGTTCAGGCTGCTGCATTTAAGTGTTCTATACATTTCTATTTTCTATTTTGACTTTAAATTATATTATTTTTTTAATTATTATTACTTATTGATTATTTATTTATTTATTATTTTTATTATTTATTGATTGGGTTCCTTGCGGGACTGCAGTCAGACCCTAGTCAGTGTGGGCGTGACTTAAGATGTTATCAGAGATAATTTCCTTCAAATATGTCCAAGCGATTAGCAAGGTTTTATCTGTCTGATAGATTAACTATCAGTTTTATTGAAACAAATGACATTTACAGCCATTAACACTGAGGCATTAAGTTAAAAGATTTCTAAATCAAACATTTTTCATATAATCAATCAGAATGTCACTCAAATGTCTTATTTTCTCCTACATCCACAGAAAGTGATGAAAATATTTACCTTAGACAGCCTTTAGATCAGATGTGTTTCCTCCACCTGAGTGAAAGTGGTTGTCCTCTGCAATCACTCAGTCATCAGCGTATATAGTTACTGACTACAGGCTGCTGATAGACACGCCTACCTCAGCTGTTCCTGAGAAACCAGCATCTGTTAACATGTTAAACCCAGAAGGTGTAGGAGGTTGCTTGAATACACACTTTAAATACATCAATAATAGCTTCACAATGATAGAGCCTGAATGCAAATTCCTGGTAAATGTATAAAGGTCAGCTAAGAATATTTTCCAATGGAACCACTATTACAACTTTACCGTGTCTAATTTATTGTTGATTAAATAGAGGAACTCAATCCAAGTCACCTCTGTGTGGCAACCAACAAAGCCTCAAAGGGTTTAGAGGCCAATCTGCTGAGAGCAATTAGCATTTTGGAACAACTAAGTCAAAGAAGCCAAAGTGGTGCTAATTGTGTGTTTTCTTTTTTTTTTTTTTTACCTCATATAAAGTATTCGGGTCAAAGTGTTGATTCTTATTGGTAGATTCCTTCTAGATATAAAGGAGCCTTTGGTTAAAACATTTTCCCAGTATATCATCAGCCCTGTCCTCAGAAACCCCGAATACCACTTTTCAAACCTCAAACTCATGCATAGATACAGTGGATGTCAAAAAGAGATAACAATTTATGTGCCTCTATGTGAAGCATTTTGGCACAGGGTGAGTGCATGTTTTGATCTTTCCTCTTTTCCAACTGAAGCCAGAAATGTAAGAATGCAATCTTTTCAAGAAGGTCAATAAGAAAGACTGCTCTATGCATTACTATCCACCATGCCAGAGTATTAATGCCATACAGGTATGCATATATAGATATGTATCCCATTGAGGCCACATAGCCAAGTATATTATATATTATTAAATATTCTGATCGCTGCTGTTCAGGCAGGCAAGTTTTTTGTAATGCCATAGAGCCTTATGACAGGCTTTAGTGTGAAACAGAAATGGAAAAATTAGAAGTCATTTGCATGTTTTCTAGACAAAGAAATGTAAATGATGAGAAAGGAAAATGATTTAAATGAAATTGTAATATTTATAAACAAAGTGAATCTGCAGGTAGTCGACATTTACAGACTGGCTGATGAACAGGTAGAAAAAAAAACCCTTAAGAAGTTTTGAAAACACAATGCTTTGATCTTTGAAATTTCACATATAGATGTTCTAAGAAGGGAGAGACTGGTGACCTGTCCAGGATCTATGCCACCTTTCGCCCATACACTGCTAGATATGGGCACCAGCCCCACTATGACCATGATAAAATGAGCAGGAGTGGATGGATGTTCTAAGTACTGCTTAATATATGAATATATTTCTATATAAACAAATACTAAGACTGGGATGTCAGCTCATAAACAAGATAAACACATACATAATTACTTTGACAAAGCTCTCCTGTCTCTAGCTGTAAAGTTTGCATCCCATCAATAAACAAATGGCCTCTTCATTTATCCAGGGTGGTTGGTTGGCCCGGGTTGTGATGTTCTTTTTGATGCTGACGTCCTCAATGCATTTGTTGATGTAGGCTGACACAGTCATGGCATACTCATCAGTATTAAATAAGTTGTCATTTGTTGCTGCAGCCTTGAAGATGTTCCAGTCAGAGCATTCAAACCAGTCTTGGAGTGTTTCCATGGAGCCCTCAGACCAAACTCTGACCTCTTTAACTGTTGGTTTAGCCCTGATCAGCTGGGGCTTAAATGCAGGGATCAGCATTACAGAGAGATGATCTGATGACCCGAGGTGACCGCCAGGGGCTGCTCTGAATGCATTTTTAATGTTAGAGTAAACCAGGTCTAAAATGTTTTCACCCCAAGTTGCAAAGTCCACATGTTGGTAGAAATGAGGGAGAAGAGTCTTCAAGTTAGCCCGGTTAAAATCCCCAGCAATGATGAAAACACCCTCTGTGTGCAGATTGGAGCTCAGAGATAGCCTGGTAAAGAGTATTCATAACCTCTTCAGTGTTAACGCTAGGGGGCACATAAACAGCAGTGATGCAAACCACACTGAACTCTCTGGGCAGATAGAAGAGCCTGCAGTTAACAGTTATAAACCTTGATGGCTGTAGAGCAGAATCTGGTGAATGGTCTGGCATTTTTACACCAGCTGTTGTTGATGTAAACAGAGAGCCCACTACCCTGAGTCTTACCGCATAGTTCTTTGTTACTATCGGCGCGATATAGCCCATAAAACAAACAAGCAACCCCAGACTATGCTTTGAATGAGGTTGAAATTTAGCACACATGGTTAACCTTCCAAAACCAATTGAAAAGGTTCTTGGAGACATGGTCCGAATTGTACAGGAAATCGGCCATTTTGGATAAATGTAAAACTTTCTCTGAGCCACTTGTGTCATATCTGAGCGAACTCCTCTTAGAGCTCTTGAGATACAGACTTCAAATTCACTATGAATAGACTAATGGCATTGGAGATCAAAAGTTATCGAGATCATTTATCTGAATAACAGTATTTGGGCGTGGCCAAGTATCAAACCAGACTCCAAGCCATAAAGCGAAATACCAACCCCCGGCCATATGTCTACTGGGGATAATGATATTTTCTACACATTTTTAACCCTACAAGACCTACCAAAAAGTCTCTTGGAGCCATGGTCCAAACTGCACAGGATGTCAGTCATTTTTGAATCAAACATTTACCTGGGGGGCCATGAAGGCACTCCACGACTTTTGAATGATCGTACTGGAACATGTTCAAAACTCCTGCTACATATGAAAACAAGATCAATTCATTAATTTTCCACTTTCACAGCTCTACTCTCAGAGCTCATCTCTCGCAGCTTTGCCACAGCTCTTGTGCGCCCCAAGCTGACAGGAAGTGTATTTGCTCACCACCTCCCGCCACAGCACAGACATTTTGCGGGTGATTGATAGGTCGAGTTGCGGGATTTGGAGATGCATTGGAGAGGGAGGGAGAGAGAGAAATGGTGCAAGAAACTACCTTTTTCAGGACCTGGTTTAGCAAGAAAGCTTGGCTAACTGCATGTAGCTTGATCCTGCTTTCCCTGCCTCTTTTTTGAAACGTCAGGATCTGACCCAGCATGGATAAAGACAGCTAGGACTGATTTAAAGCATATTAAAGAAGAATGAACAAGCTGGGATTTATAAGGAAAATAATAGAATATCTTCTACTTTTTCTAGATGTTTGTTTCTGCATAGTTGCTCATAAATAAACACATTCTCAGAAAACAAATATTTTTTATATTTTAAAGAAATACAAAACTGACCAATAAATTCCCTGTTATTAAACTGGTACATTGTTTTCAGATTTGTGAAATAATACTGGACCGCACAAAGCACAGATTTATCTTCACAAAGCCTCAGAGGGGCAAGATTTATGTAAAAAATGTAAAGCTGTTCATGAAATTATGTTTTGTTTTTATGTTTCTTGTTGTAGGCATTCAGATAAATATACTGGTGTGATAACTTAGTATATATTTTGGTACATGTACCCCCCCCCCCCCCCC
>NW_015152294.1:62395-66453 GCF_000732505.1 Cyprinodon variegatus
CATATGTAAAAACTAAATCCAAATAAATTTGGAGGATTAGTTGAGGATTATTTCAGTAATCAATCATGATTAATCCGATTAATTGTTTTAGCACTAACTGACTGTCTTCCATTCTCTTTAGAGATAGGAGATAAATTACATTTTAAGCTGGTTCTTCATTATATCATTTCTGGTTGAAAACTGCATTATCTGGCTCACCAATAACACAGTCAAAAGCAATCATCTTAATTCCTGACAAAAATTACATTTAATGGATACAATTTACAAGAATGATTTATCTTAATCATTGCCTTGAATAGGAACCACTTCAGCCAACAGGAAAGGAAGTTAACCAGGCTTTATCTGGAAAAATATGTTTTGCATGAGGAAGCAGGCTAAACTGCTCAACATTGTCCAGTCATTTGATAAAAAAACAAACACAATTATTATGATTATATATATATATATATATATATATATATATATATATATATATATATATATATATATATATATATATATATATAAATAATCATAATAATTGTGTTTTGTCTGTGTGGTGGATGTATGGGAGACATTTCAAATGATACTGATGCCCCATGCAGCATCTGAATGTCCTGCCTAATAGTTCAAAGAGAAATGTCCTCTGGTGTTCCTGTCAACTCTAATTCCTGGGCAGCATCTGAGCATGGTCCGATCTGATCCATCATTGCGTATGTGTCCAGCATCTTATCACCATTTCTTAACACTAAAAGTACCGGAGATACGCGAATTTTCAGTAGAAAGCAACAATATTTATACAATAATTACCATTTATACGATAATGAGCATTATTTATTTGGGGGGAAATATAACTCAGGCGATCTCTCCTCTCTCTCTCCTCTTTTCTCCACTGACAGTATATGCACAATTTTGGATTTTCTGGATTAATAACTCGTCGGCGAATTATTTATTCTACAAAACAGACACCATAGCAAGGCAGACAGTGAGCTACAACCATAGTTTCCTAAAAACAAGTCTCCTATCGTGCTGGGAGAATTACATTAGACCCTTTGGGGAGCCCACTGCTCCAAAAATGTGCAGGAAGAGCGACCTCTGCAAGTTGCAAAATAATCAGAGAGAAAGCATCATCAAGGAGATGTGGGTTATTATCACATTTATTGGATTCGAAAATAATACTTTTCTGAGGAATTTCCAAAAGTCTAAATGACAAATGACACCTATTTTATTATTTCAATAAGTATAAAATCAGCAATGACTACACTATAGCTCATTGTAGTGCCTCCAAACTTGTAAGATAAACAGATAATCTCATCTGGATCATACTACAACTCTTACTTTGGGAAGATAGGCCAAACTGTATTTTTTTAGATTTTTTCTTTGTTATTATAAGCATATAATAGCCAATATTTACACTATAGATCATTGTAGTGCCTCCAAACATAGATAACCTCATCTAGTTCACACTACAACTCTTATCTTTGGAAAATGTGCTAAACTCTATTTGTTTTTAGATTTTTAATTGTTATTATAAGTATATAAAAGCCAATAATTACTTATGACTTAGACAGATCTGTTTTGTTATTTTTCATACGCAAGTGTAAACAAAAGGAAATTTCATTTAGAACAGCTCTAGACAATTTCATATTTTAAAGTGCAGCCTTGAAAACAGTAATAAATACATAAAAAAATGTAGTTATATAAACATATGACTATATATTTACAGTTCTAACATTCTTTTTTTTTCCTACTTTGGGAAGATAGGCCAAACTGATAGGCCAAATAGATTTATTCATTGTTTATATAGGCAATAATAGCCAATAATTACACTATAGATCATTGTAGTGCCACCAAACTTGTACCACACATAGAAAACCTCTTCTAGTTCATACTACAACTCTTGTTTTCGGAATATGTGCTAAACTCTATTTCATGAGATTTTTTCATTGTTATTGTAAGCAGGCCAGGTGTGCAATCTCTGCAAGAGGAACCACAGCACTGAGCGTTGTATGCACTGCACAAAGTATACCTGTCACAAATGCAGGTAGGACTCGCCTTGGGTTTGTAAAAACTGCTAAATGGGACAATTGTAGCTTCCTATGTAGTGCTTTTCCTTGGGTGAAAGAAAATGTTACTGCTGTACTGAAATCATACTGTTTGCCATTCTCTAAGCTGAAATGTTGAATGACATGAAAAGGCGAGACAAGACAAAATACAATTATTCTCTACGTTTCTTTCACATAGTGAGCTTTGCAACAATATAAATGAGTCTGTTGGTGAATGGACGATATAAATAGGCTCTGCCTTGCCTTGTTGGAAAAGCATTGTTATGACCTGTTCTCAGCTCAGGAACTAGGACCCGTATGATATCTGGTTGTTCAATAGGTTTGCCTAAATAAAAGATTTATATATGACTTATTAGGATATTCCTGCAAAAAGGTCTGATGTTGCAGGGGAAGGTAATGAAAAGTGGAGCATGCTCTTTTTCTGATGCCAGTTTGTTTCAGCCTTATCCAGTCAAGTAGAAGGGCTGGTCACATCACAGGTTAAGTGCATTACAACAAGGACACTTAGCAAGGTAGAGTGAATACACAAACTTGAAGAGGGGAGGGGGGCTTGCAGGAAAACTGTAAATCTCTGGGACATCTAGTGTTAAGAGAACTCTGACAATCTTAAGGAGGACATGAGTTGGATCTGAAGGCTTATCAACGTAGAGAACATCAGAAGCAGAGCTTACAAGACAGGTTCCCTCCTTTACATCTCTACTATTGATTGCATGAAGATTAGAAGGTGATTACCTTGGCATTTGCTGCAGGGCTTCTTTAAGTTACATTGTAAGTTGCAGCCTGGTGTGCTCTCCCGCAGCGCCAGCAGCATTTATTTGTTTTTATCCAGTCATTTATCTGAACGTGGAACTGTCTTTGAGTCACGGCAGCGCTCTGGCCTCAAAGTAGGTTTCTCTCGCTGTACATAACTCCTTTGTCTATCGCTAGACTGACACCAAGTTTCTAATTGAGCCAGTCTGAAAACTCCATGAGGTTGTAAACTGCATCTGAACGTCGGCACATGTGTCTCCTGAACTCAAACCTCATCTCAGCGGTAGTTTACTGAGAAGGCATGACATATGTGATCCGCATCTCTGCTCAGGAGGAGGACCGTTCTCCTAATACTGACCTTCAAGAGTGTAAGGAGGTTGATGTGGAACCACACGTGGCGACTGAGGAATAGGGGTGACTTCACATGGTCTGAAGAGTAGTGGGGGACATGTTGATCTACTTGCACTCTCCAAAGGTTGCTGAACCGGTTGAGGGGTCAGCTCTGGTTTCATCTCATCCATTATAGGGGCAGTCCATTCCTCTGTAGTGTAGTCCCATCTAGCTTGACCTAATGAAATGCTACCAGGTGATGATAAAGATGAGCTGTAGCTTTCGTTATTGCTGATAAACTGGTCATCCTCTGTGATAATGGGCTGCGTAACAGACACAATTGGCTGAGCTCTAATGTAGCTCACATCATAATTACATCATAATCAGGTAGGAAGCCGAACTGTATTCTGTTTTCTGGCTGCATCCTGATGTCCAAGGAAGATGTCAATCCGACTCAAAGAACCAAAGGTTAATCTGTTAGGAAGTGAGACTGTAGGATAAGGACTGATACTGATATTTATATCCTCCTCTGTGTTCCGGTAAGAACACAGACAGTAGTCTCTGTTGATGGGAGAATGGTAGTTCAGCGCATTTCTGAAAAACAATTGGTCACTGATGAAGAAGGATTCACGGTGGAAGCTGATTTTGTGTTAAGCCAAGACTGTCCAGTTAATTTATTAGGCAGAAATTTGTTAAGGAAATTGCAATTAGTGCTGGTGCCTACAGACAAAGGGGTAGTGGTGAAAAGATGTAAATGCTGCAAGGGGGAAGTTACTCCAGAGCTAAAAAGCAGCTGACACATATGTGATACATTCAGGCTCATTCCCAAAAACATGAATAGTTCTAGCAATTAATGGACAGGCAGTTAGACTTATATGCGAATCAGGAGTCTGTAATACTTGTGTTGAAGATAATGTAAATGCTAAAACCATC
>NW_015152294.1:67510-73499 GCF_000732505.1 Cyprinodon variegatus
TATATTGTGTAGTTGGATGTGTGTGTGTGTGTGTGTATATATATATATATATATATATATATATATATATATATATATATATATATATAAAACTGTAACTTGAGCGTGTAACAAAAGTAATTTCCCTCTGGGATTATTGAAGTATTTCGCATTCTGATTGAAAGCAGCAGCTATTTTGAGCCATGAATTTATTATGTCTCAACAGGAGGGATAATGAGTATAGTACAACAAGTATCTAATCCAACTGCAGGATTAAATAACTACTTTAAAAAATTTCTCGCATGTTGTGAAGAACTTGTAATCTGCCCAGAGCTCCTTTTGCTTCCCCACAAGAAGGCCTGAAGCCTGGAGACTGAGTGCTGATTAAAATCATCAAGGGGAAAATTGGGCAGCTCCAAGGTGTGAAGGACCCAACATTCTGCAACTAGCAACTCCAACCGCTGTGAAGATCCAGGAGAGAGACACTTGGATCCACCAGAGTCATTGTATGCTGATTAAAGACTTTCCCCAATAGGAAGCCAAGTTACCTTCACAGGGACCCCACAACTAAGGTAGGGATCTGTGGTGAAGCCCAGCTACAAAGGGGTTAAGCAATTTAGAGCTTTTTGTCTCAGCGCTGGTGAGGAAACCAACCTGACCCAATCCCTTAGTGTCCTGGTTGGCTTCCTTAAACGGACTGGTGAAGATGGGAAAACTAATGTGGCTCTGCTGCCTGATGGTGACCATTGGACTAGTGCTCTTAGGGACTCAAACTGACCACCTGAAACAAAGGAAAACCAGAATGGTTTTTGATGGATCCACACCAAGTCATCCCTACAGCGCCAATATGTGGTGGCAGCATTCCAAGCGCGTTGCTGAAGGTTTGAATAAAATGGACTGTTATGTTTGTATTCATACAGACCGCTGTGGATGAGTTGCAAGTCCAGCACCATGGACAAGGTGGTTCATCATGGGATCATGGTGGCAGCTGCTGATGAAGATAGCATTACCATTTGTAGGATTGTTTTTCATATTTTTCCTTTTCATTTGTTGCTTAATACAGTGTCTCCAGTCAATGATTCAGAGAATGATAGGATCCACTCTAATCCAGTATTCAGCTGTAACTTATGTTCAACTCCGCCAAGATGCTGATAAAGATACTGATGATTTGCAACTGTGTAATATGTTACAAGGATAATGATCGCTTCCTTGGGGAGGATCGGGTAGGAATTTTCCTCAATTGGAGAGGTTTTGCCTACTCAAGGGACAGATTTTTGAAGCTTTTAACATTCTTGATACATCTTACATTTTTGCTTAAGTTTTACATTTTAATCTTTTTGATATTTTTGTTTTTTGCATATTGATCTTTGATTACTGAATTCCCTATCTGCAATGCATTTATGATGTGTGTGGTAAAAATCTTTTTAGAAGTGCTATATGCTAATGTTTATATGCACAACAGGAGGGAATGTTAGGTTTATTCAATGATGATTATTATATTAATGTGTGCTTATGAAACATTTGTGTGAGGGGATGCTCCACTCCTGTCTCATGATTCAGTCAGGAGACCATCCTGCCTTATCATTCTGATGGAGCATTCTGTCTTTATGAACTGATCAATTGTTCTGTCAGAACAATACTCTGTTTATAACCATGTGTCATGTTCTGTTAATAAAACGCTCTGCAGAGGAGGTCCGGTGGGAGACAGTATGTTTGAGTCTGGGGTTCAACTGTCTCTCCTGCAGAAGTTGTATCCATTACTGTGTATTTCAGTTCTTTTGCAAACCTACATTTATGAACCCAACACATGCTCTCAATCAACTTCTGGATCAAACCCTGACTGATAGCATTCCATATCTTCACAATCAATGCTTGCATTTTGTCAGAATTCCTATGCTTTTGTTTGCACATCCATCTCTTGATGATTGACCACAAGTTTTCAATAGGATTAAGATCAGGGGAGTTTCCAGGCCATGGACCCAAAATCGCTACGTTATATTACTAACTGTACTTCTGCACTCCACCAGTACGTGGTGACATGTTCAGATGAAGCTTCATGAACCAAAGCAATTTGGTCATACTGCTTCATCTCACCATCACTACATGTTAACTAAAGATATTATTAAATGTACATTATTGAATTTCTCTATGCACTTGAATTGTTTAAGTTAATAAGCATAAATAGTTAGAGGCACACAAATGTGTCAGGAATCCAGTTTTTGTGGGTGGTTTTTGTATTTCCTTTTCTCCTCCACCATTCTCATTGGTCCTCCCTGCACACCTGCAGCTCGTTGGACCATTATTTGGAGGAGTACTTAAGCCATGGACTGTCATTACCTCACCCAAGTTTTGGGTACTCTAGTCATGCTTAGATTAGAAGTCCTTCTCTACAGACTCCACTGATGGGAAGGTGTCTTCATAAGGGATAGAGGTCTGCACTGGAAGGAAGTGGCATGCCAAGGATGCAGTGGAAAAGGCCGAGGCGAGGCTACATCACAGCACCCTGGTGGGTACAGTGGCCACAGTGCGGGCAGGGCTGGGCAGCAACCCGAAGCCCTGCAACAGCAGAGTGACAGGGAAGGACATGCGTAAGCTCATCCAAGATGAGGTTCGGGCAGAGGTGGAAGAGGCTCACTTTAGCAGGGTGGTAGGCATGAGCAAGCAGGGGGCTTGGACCAAGTGGGAGCATGTTTCCAGCCATAAGATCACCTGGACTGATGTATGGAGGGTGGAGCCACATAATTCTAGGTTCCGGGTCCAAGCAGTGTATGATGTCCTCCCAAGCCCCATTAACCTGTTCAGCCGGGGCCTGATGGACTCACCTGCGTGTCAGCTCTGCCAGAGGAAAGGGTCTCTTGAGTACATTATAAGCTGCTGCCCAAATGCCCAGGGAGATGGCAGATACCGCTGGCGCCATGACCAGGTCCTGCGGGCAATAGCAGATACCATCTGCACTGGCATAAACACCAGGATGAGTCAACCTCTAAGCAGGAGCACAATTGCCTTTGTTTGAGCAGGGGAGAAACTGCAACCCTCCAAGAAGACCCAAGAGGGCCTGCTCACAACAGCAAGGGACTGGCAGCTCTAGGTTGATTTGGGGAGGTGGTTGCGATTCCCAGATTACACCACAGCCACATCACTCCACCCGGACATGGTGCTGTCATCAACTTCCACCAGGCAGGTTGTGCTGCTTGAACTAACTGTTCCTTGGGAGGACAGAATAGATAAAGCCCAGGAGAGGAAGAGGGCTAAATACGCAGAACTCGTGGCTGAGTGCCAGAGGAATGGCTGGAAGGCCTGCTGCAAGCCTATTGAAGTGGGCTGCAGGGGCTTCGCAGGCAGATCTCTACACCGTGTCCTTGGACTCCGAGGGATTTGCGGTCTGCATAGATGAAGAGCCATCAAGAACATCTTGGAAGCAGCTGAAAAGGCTTCACGGTGGCTCTAGTTTAGGAGGAGGGAGGTGGGGCGTAGCGCGCTACCTGGACACAAGTCGGGGAACTGATCACCTCTGGCTGGGACGCCCAAGTGAGGGTGTATGACTAAGACCCAAAACACCCAGTGACCTCAGGAGAGTCACTGAAGATCTGTCCAGGTTCCACCACTAGTTGTATTACAATTCGAACTAACACGGTGAAGCACTTGGAGAAAGAAGAGTCCTCAGGTTGTGTCCATCTCTGCTGCTGCTGGTAAATAGATTTCTTTGCTCTAAAGTCTTCATTATGATGTAAGGCTGTTGAAAATGAGACATCTCTGCTGTTGATATGTGGTTCAAAAGGTTTTTATTTTCCACTTGCACTGAAGAAGTATAAGCCTACATGACAGTTTATGGACATTTTGTATGTTTATAATTGTTTGTCTCTGTTATGTAAATGATGTGTTTTAATAAATATTTTTATTGTGAAATTATTGGTCTCATATTATTTTTACAAGTACCAGCCATTTTAGATTTACTCAATATGTATTTTAGATATTCCAAATGCAGTTCTTCCCAAATTAACTGTTCACACCTCTATCTAAAATAAATGTTTCACTTTCAGATATCCAAGATAATATTATTCCTATCTAAAATAGATTTTCTTGATGTCTAAATAAATAAATAAATTTTAGATTTCAATATTCCAATTGTTACTGGCCATGATTTTAAAAGCAGAAATGTGCCAGTGATAGTCTAATTAACAGCATCAAAAGAAAAACAAATGAGCTCTTCCTCAGCCATGGAATTAGTGGCGACAAAGAGAGTCTTGCAAGAGAAACTGCCCCTAAAAGTCTACCAAAAACAGTTCTGTCCATGCTGGCCTCCATTTTTATAATTCCAATGGGAAAAATATTCCCACGGTATTGGGAAGTGGGAGAAAACAACTTCCTGCGTGAGGTGCTCAAAAACATCCGACTCGTACGTATCCAAGCGTTGCATCAATAATCAGTTAAGTAAAAGTAGTCATTTCTAATTAAGATATGAATAATTCTATAAAAACTATCTGAAATGAGTAGTGATTTAAAAATCAGTTCTGCAGGTACAAAATTGATTCCAGATTACTTTAAATAGGGTGAGAGGTGATTAGGAGCCAGGCAGAATAAAGCAGGTGAACGACATGAATTAAGGCCAGCTATCAGGGCAGATCATGAAAGGTCCACACTGCCTTAAGATGGTG
Source organism: Cyprinodon variegatus (assembly GCF_000732505.1). Lineage (NCBI taxonomy): Eukaryota > Metazoa > Chordata > Actinopteri > Cyprinodontiformes > Cyprinodontidae > Cyprinodon > Cyprinodon variegatus. Next base: position 72,145 of record NW_015152294.1, read on the forward strand.
AGCTAAGTGGAGGCATCAGGTTCACTGATTAAATCTACAGAAATCATGAAGAAAATGTTGTCTGCGTCGCCATATTTGGGTATATGAAGAATTCATTGCAAAGAGATTAATGTTACTAAAGCAAAGCTAAAAGTTATACTGCAGCTCTGTGGATACGTTCCTGATCTACTGTGTTTGTTTTGGTCCTTCAAAGTTCAGGTTTGGTGAAGCTGGTGAGGATTGGCTACTGCTGGTTAGGGAGGATTTCCAAGGCACTGTAGGGAATTGTTGGCCTGGCTGAATAGGTGAGGTCTTCTGTACCCCTGTAAAGGGGTTGGGAGTTGCTATGATGGTGGCAGGGGCATATTTAGGAAATGTGGGGCCCTCCAAGGGGGCCTCTGAATTGAGAATACAATGCATAAAACAGACCCATTATACAGATAGTGTTGGAAAGGCAGAGACTGACTCATTCAGAGACACTTATCTGTAGTAAGGTGTTGGGAGACATCTAGTGGCTAAAAGTGGTAAGTGTGCCTTTTGTTCAGAACTGTGCAGCACTTTAATTAGTTGAAGACGGAGCTGAGAAGCATGTGCAGCTGAAGTTGTGTGTGTAGATGACAAAACGTAAGTGTAATATGATCAGAGTGACCTAAATGTTATGTTTTGAAAAAGTAGATACGCCATGTTTAATCCATGTCGCATATGATTGATAGTTTTGTAATGTTTAACAATGTTCAATGATGGAAGCTACAGGCTATTGCTAATGACATCCGATGCAATGTTTGTTTAGTGAACCTTGTTAAGCACAGATGTAAAGAGTGTTTAAGCTTTGGTTATGATAAGCTATCATACTTTCTTGATGCAAATGTTGTAACGTGATATTGTAAGTAGTTGATGAAAACCTTAAAACTAATAAGTTAACATTTTAACAACTAACAGTCAACGGCAGCTCGAAACTAATGGGCCCCAACTATTGAGCAGCATGCTTAATCAGACAGCTGCTTTAGCCAGAGTGCTGGGTTATCTTCCAGAAGTACATTGCTTACTAGCTGAGTGGATGATGCTGGACTCTCGCAGTCTGGTAGAACAACATCATTATGAAAGAGTGGCTGGATCATTCTGGAACTCTCTCCATCACAGCCCATCTCTGTCTCACGCTGAAAACCATCAAATATAAAACAAAGTATAAGGCTTTTACCCAGTGGTTAAATATAAGTATATGTACTCAATAGCTAAAGTAGAAACTTGAGGATCTCATGCAACTTCATTTTGTGTACGCCACTCTAATTCAGAGAAATTATATATATATATATATATATATATATATATATATATATATATATATATATATATATATATATATATATATATATATA
>NW_015152294.1:74954-77315 GCF_000732505.1 Cyprinodon variegatus
TTCCCTTGAGGAGGTCCGCTCTAGAAGCCTAGGAGAAATGCATAGACTGGGGAAAAATAGCCCTGCCTTCCCGCAGGCTGCAGCGGGATGTACTTGGAAAATTGTACCATAAAACCACATAGCGTTAATCTCACGTTAAAAAAATTATCGCCGTTAAAATGGCCTCGCGTTAACGCGTTAATAACGCGATAATTTTGACAGCACTAATATATATATATATATATATATATATATATATATAGATAAATAACATCTAGAAATAACTCGACCCTCAACATTCACAGATGTAAACATAACATTAAAGTGTGTGTTACCTCTGACCCAAAAACAGCAATTCCCTGTTTAGGGTCCATGCATCAGGCCTCAAAAGGACAATAAAAAAGAAGAAAAATAAAAGTAGAAGAAAAGCAAGTAAAGATAAATACACAATAAAAGCTGGTAGTAAAACAAATACAACTGTTTGATGAAAACCTTAAAACTAATAAGTTAACATTTTAACACTAACAGTCAACGGCAGCTCGAAACTAATGGGTTTTTAACTCAGCCAAGTCGGGGATGTAGATGATGAATGGGAGGGACCCCAGAATGGAGGCTTGAGAATCCCCACTTTAGATTTTTCTGGTCTCTGATTTAACCTCTTAAAACCCACTAAGTCGCCTGCGAAATAATGTATTGCACATGTAATTTGGGCTGACAGTTATTTGCTTTTCCATTTGGGTATGCAAAATAGGCAAGGATTACGCAAAATGAGGTGGATTTTAAGAGGTTAAAGTTCCCTACGTACACATAGAAGTCCCTGTCCTTGAGGTAGGATTTAAACTAGTCTGGTGCTGTACAACAAAAGCTTACCCAGATTTCCAGATGCTCTGATAATATCCAGTGATAAGTGGTATCAAACGGTGCCCTGAATTCCAATAATACCAGCACTGTGGTTCTTCCAGAGTCTGAGTATATATGATGACATTTTGACATGTTATCTATAGGATGTCATTAATTACCTTAATCAGGCAAGTCTATGCACTGTGGTTGGCACTGAAACCTGACTGGAAGACATCAAAATGGCTTGTCATTCTTAAAAAGGCATTTAACTTTTTCATTAATTTTACCAATGAGGGGGGGGTTGAGATGAGTCTGTAGTTCAAAAATGGTTTGATAATTGCTGTTTTTAAGGCTTGGGGGGAAAGACTTTAACCAGACAGACTAAACAACAAAATGTAAACTGATTTCGTGGGAAAAATGTGCTGAACTATTCACCCTAGTTAAATAAACGGAGATCGATGGATTTCACTCAGTCGGCACATTTATTCATATCTTTGCAAAGAGAGAACAGTTCATCATACAGCCCTTATGGCACAGCATTCTGCCCTGTTCTGTTAGAGCAGCATTTGTTCCTCCTTACTGACAACAATGGAAAGTAGTCAGAGTCAAAACTAATTATAGACACTTTGGATAAACAGTAACATGTTATGAATAAACCTTCAGAAAGAATCTGGATTGTTATGGGAAGAAGCTATGTCTGGTCTACAAACATCATCCTGCAGGGAATGGTGTGGCCTTGAAGGTGAAACAGACTGAGTGAAAAATTTTATAGTGAGTAAATAGGATAAATTAATATATAATAGAAAAAAAATAAAAAATTTTCGACAACAACAAGATAAATAAGAGGGGGCCCAAAACAGAACCTTGTGGCACATCCTTATGAACAGTAACAAATTCAGAACAAAGCCCCTCACATTTTATACACTGGGACCTGTTTTCTAGATAATTTAATAACCAGGCAACCGCATGCTCTGACAGGCCTGTAAGAAGTAGCCTGCGTTTTAAAATAGCAGGTCCAGAGTGTCAAAAGCTTTTGAAAGATCAATGAAGAATGAAGCACAGTAATGTTTTTTATCAAGTTCTACAATTATATAATTTATCACCTTCATAGTAGCAGTAATAATGCTGTGTTTTTTTCTGAAACCTGATTGGTATTTAGAAAGGATTTCATTTGAATGGAGGAACTCTTTCAATTGGTCACAGACAAGAGACTCTAGAATTTTAGATAAACACATCAAGCGTGCTACTTTGTGATAAAAGTTGGTTGGGGCGCTCTAAGGGTGGTGGCTGATGGACCTACAGCTTCTTAACCCGGACGCTATCAATAGAGTTTATATTTTGCAAAAATGAGCTCAAATATATATTTACTGAATACTTTGCTATTTTTGGGAACACAAGAGTACCACAATACATTCTTGGTATTTATAGACAGATGCCTGCTTTTAGTGATTTATTTTAAAGGGCAAAGATGTCTGCCTCCATGGCTGCGAGACCCGCTCTTATGTAATTATAAATAACGAATTCTAAGGCAACGCAAATATT
>NW_015152294.1:79010-80906 GCF_000732505.1 Cyprinodon variegatus
AAATAACATAGTTATGTATAATATATTACATTTCTGACTGTATATCCCTGTAATTATTACACACTGTAGCTTTAAAAACAGATTTATGAACCTGTCTACCAATATAATGATGCCAGAGAAAATCATTTTCAGGATCTCTAGAAGCTCTGCAGTCTGATTCTCTGTTAAATAAGAAAACAACAGATCTGTGTTAATTTTAGAAGCCCAGCTTTTTAAACTCATATAAATGTACAGTCTGCTGCCATTTTAGCTGAAAAAGCTCCATATGTGTAACTAACAGATTTTTCGGTGGCATCTCTGATTTTTTTAACCGACCCATCTCCTAACCTTTACTTAAACATACATCGGAGTAGCTGCCAGTTAAAATTCAATGAGTGCTGCTGCAAATTTATGTTAAAAGGGCTTGCCATAATAGGTCAGACGAAACCAACTGTATGTTAATACGACTTTCTTTATCCGGTATCTCTTCTCCTCCTCGTATGCAGTGACTAGTGATCACAAATAATATTATGTCCCAAAGCAACAGATCCAATGATATTTCACTGAGAGGTGGGACTGGAGAGCAGCGGGAGAGCGAGGAAAAAACACGTACTGAAAACGCTCTGAACACAGACAGATGCACCCAGTTACTGCTGGCTGAAGTAAATCAGCGGAAATTATTGCTGGGGACTGTCCCCCCCATACCCAAAGTTGGTGGGGACATATCCACACCAGTCCTTCAGAAAGTTACACCAGTGTTGCACATACATTTTAAATTGGCCTATAATTGGTAAGAACTGATGGATCACCTCCTTTTAATAAAGGAAGGACAAAATCAGATTTCCAAATAGATTAGATGTCCTTGTTTTCAATTGAAAGATTAAACAGAATGGACAGTTGCTCTGCTATGACAACAGCTGCCAGTTTTAGGAAATGAGGCTCATTCCAGTCAGGTACAGGGGGCTTTCTGTGCTCTAATGTTCTTTAAGCTTTATGTTCAGATCTGGCAAATGGCATTCATGGCCCCTTTACCCTGAATTTCTTCAAAGGTGCATGTTTGTTTATTAATTGCATTAAAAAAATGTCTCTGAAAAAAGTCCAGGCTAGCTCTACATCTGGAATTAGTTTTATATATTCCCAGTTCACCATAGACAAATCATGTTGAAAGGCTTGTTCATTAACATTTTTAAGATTCCTTCTGCAAACTATACAGGGTTTGCATTTTGGAATCCTAGTGCTTCTATATGCAGCAAACACACTGTAGGCCGACGCCTAAAGCCACTGGAGTGTTTTTAAACCGGAATCTTATGGTTGACGTACTTTGCCGGGGTTAGATGTTGTGAACAGGAAATGTCCAGACGCTGTTTTTGCTGTTTAAAGGCTGTTTATTCCCACTCTTGCTGCTTACAAAACAAAAAAAAAATGATACAACAGCCAGCTGTGAGTTGACAGCGTTTCCTTGCCATGCGGTCAAACCGATTTGACATTTCCGGTGAAACACACGCCCATACACACATCATTTCCCTTCTTTTATAGAGCTTATACATAATGGCTTCTACACACACAATGATCACTTAGGTCATTACAGAAGACACCCAAGAAAGAGAATTCATGAGGCACATTAGTTAAATTAGTTAGTTAAATACAGCTGTTAATTAAAAAGCATCCTCCCATTTGGTAAACAAGACATAAAGAGCGTTGAATACTCCTGATTTTTCCAGTAGCGTAATAAACAAACATGACATATTAGCTCTCTCGATGCATACATTTTGGAGACATTCTTTAGGCAAGGCAAGGCAAATTTATTTGTATAGCACAATTCACTACAAAGACAATGCAAAGTGCTTTACATGTTTAAAATATAGGAAAATAAAACAGAATCAAAGCAAGTAGGGAAAAAATAAGAAAATAAATAAA
>NW_015152295.1:0-14127 GCF_000732505.1 Cyprinodon variegatus
CAGAGGTTGAATGACGACATGCGGCTAAACATGTCATCGCTGGTCAGATCAGGGAGGGGACCAGAGAAAATTACGGAGTCCGACATTTTTTTGGCAAACTTACACACCGAAGCAACACTAATTTTAGTGACCTCCAATCGGCGTAACCGGGTGTCATTACCACCAGCGTGAATAACAATCTTACTGTATTTAACCTTATCCTTAGCCAGTAGTTTCAGGTAGGATTTGATGAAAAACCCAGAGAAGTTTCATCAAACTGTTTTGCAGTTGTTTTTGCCATAGCAAACACCCAGCCCGCCCCTCTGCATCGAGATCAAGCCTAAATGTGGCTTCCTGCCGTCCCCGTGCCATGCGGTGGTTGCGCTGTGACTTCATTCAGATGACTGCATTTCAACCCACCTCCAGCCCCTCTGCCACCATCTTTGCTAAAGCTTCATCAGAATGTCATTCCTCCTGGACTCTTACTGCATTCCCTGTCTCATCTCAAACGGTCCGGCAGAAGGCCGCCATTTTGAGGCGGGTTCTGCCAGAGGTTTCTTCCCAACGGGGAGTTTTTCCTCTCCACTGTCACTTCATGCTTGCTTATCATGGACAGGTTCTCTCAACCTGTGTTATGCAAGCTGGACTTCCATCTTCCAGGTCCCTGAGTGAAGCTCTAGTATCAGCTCATGCAGTCCACTGTCATACTTTAGGTTGACAGACTCTGAATGAGAGCAATCACAGAGGCAATGATCAGTTTTAGGGTTTTTATTGAAGGTAGAGGTCTGAACAGAGAGAAGTCCGGTTGGCAGGGTTTTCTGGGTTCTGCTGAAAGAGGTTAGGTGACAGGTGAGCAACTGGGTGGTGCTGGTTTGAAAGATGAGGGGTATTTGTAACTCACAGAGAGGGAGGTTTGGTGTCAGTTTGGGGAGGATGGTGACCAGTGGCCTGGGCGGATGGTGCAGGTCCGGTTGGTGAGATCCGATGGTGGTGTCAGAGGGTGGACAGGCAGTTGAGCTCAGGCAGGAGGGCTTTAAGCAGTTCAGAGGCCCGTTGCCTCATGGGTTGCTGAAGGCTGACTGGAAATGTCTCTGGCAGGAGTCCAGAATGAAGAGGTTTTAGTGGAGTGGTCTCGGGCTTGGGATCCAGGGTTCTGAGAAGGAGCAGACAGAGATCGAGGTTAGGATCTGGTAAAATTTAGAAGCAATGTTTGGTTAAAGATCAGTTAGTACCACGCAGGAGCATTAACGAACTGACACCCTCCTGGTTCCAACTCCTTAAGAAGGGTGGAAATCAGCTAGATGAAGAGCACCTGCCCGTCCAGCCCTGCTGAAGAGAGAGAAAGGAAAGAAAAAACGGCCTGCACCCAGGCCTAGGAGTATGACATCCACTGGATCTCTCCATAAAGCTCAGCATACCGTCTGAGTCTTTCGGATTGAAAGAACTATAACTGACTGACAGAGGGCAAATAGGGAACCAACAGAAATCAAAACAATGATGTCGCCCTGATAGATGGAACTGAGCCCAAGATAAGGGAAACAGGCAGGTGGATGAGATGAGTGACAATTAGAAGCTGGTTGGAGTTAGGCAGGTGGAAGGCCTGAGCAATTAAGGTGAGCTATTAGGGCAGTAAATAGACGTGGGGTTTTTCTGTTTAATTTATCTTGAACTGCTATGATTCTGCACTTTTTGGTTCTGTTTAAGTCACACTTCCCCATTTCTAATCATTTCTCAATAAATTTTACTTTCAGTTCCTATTTTTGTTGTTGGTGTGCGAAGGTGTCTTAATTTTTAGCAGATAAAATGCACATTTATTCTGTCTTTTAACAGTACCCTTAGAGCTGCCTTACATCACAAACTATATTTTTCTTTATTATCATTTCATGACTTTGGATTGCCTTGAGATATTTGTCGGGTAACTGCTGAAATGTTGACTTCTAAACAAATTTTGTTTTCTTTTTGAAATGCATTTATTTTTTCAGTGTGGGTGGCTGCAAATTACAGGCCAATTTCAAGATGTTGTGTTTTTTAGTTGGCATCCTTGGAGCCTATAGGTAGAAATGTGTTGCACTAATTGACTTGTTTTATTTCCAGTCTAAACATTTGATGTTCCTTTCGCATTTCATTTTGTTTTTTGTGGTCTTAAATGTGTTTGTCATTGTTTTATGTCTTTATCTATATTTGAGTTAAACGAGTTTAGTCAGAAAATTAGGTGCTGTTTTTCTTTTTATTTGAAAAAAGGGATATGAATATGACTTTGGCAAATGCAATTATTCCAAATAACTGATATAAGGAAATAGAACTTTCACCTAACTGCGCTATTATAACTTTCATTTTATTTATTTATGTATTTTTTTTTTTTATTGGCAGAATCTAAAATTTCATCTTTGGAAAAGAAACAGCAAGAGCCTAAAAGCACAAGTTGCTGTTTAACTTGCCATTTGGTGCTGTTTCAGTGATTGGCTAAAACCAAACTAAACTAAACCAAACTGTAAAGAATCAATGCCAAGTGCTCTATATTAAGCCAAAAAATCATTGAACACATCTAAAATTAAGCTGACACTTGGGTCAAAGGTTATGCCTCATTCCTTTAACAAATTAAATACAATTTTCCAGATTAATCTAAAAATAGTAAATTGTGAATGTAAAGTGTGATTTGTTTAATGAGAAACATTAACCAAATTTTTGTAAGGTTTGATGAAGATTTTTCTTGTTGTATCATACCTAAATAAGAAAAGGCACGGTGAGATGCGTTGTTACGTTGGTCGGCAATAGAAAGCTACAGTATGTAAACTCCTGACAAGAACAGTTGTTGGTACTCCAATGCTAAGGGATTCTGACGTCCTTTTGATCAAATATATTTCAGAAAGAGATCCCAAACCAAAACATTTTTTTTTCTATAAACACCTAAAACTTTGAGAAAGATGACCTGCATTCGGTTTTACCCAGTTTAATGGAATGTAATGAAAGCAGGACAGAAGGATCCAGTATTCAAAGCGAAACAGACAGTCGGATTATTCAAAGCATTTATTTTTAAGATAATAAACGCTGAGCTGCGGATCTGCAGCTGCTGTGCCGTCAATGACTGGAAACTGTTGGAGAAAAACACAGATAAGTTATGGAGGATAATTATCCATGTGAGTCACCTGGTTTTAAATTTCAGTACAAATGATCTCAAATAAATAATCTGGCCCCGATAGATGGGACTGAGCTGAATATAAATAATCAGGAGCAGGTGGATTAGATGAGGAAAAATTTAAAAACAGGCAGTTAAGCAGGTGAATGTAATGAGCATTTAGGCCAGCCCTCAGAGCCATGATCATGACAGGAGTTAATGTCCCTCGAAGCGATGATTGTATTTCAAAGAAAGATCTTGTGAAGGTCTTATTATTTTCATATAATAACACAGTAGCTGCAGGGAATCAATTTGTATGTTTTCTGCAATGCTGGAAGTTGCATAACATAATCTTCTGAAATCAAGCCTTCCTGAGCTCTCATTGTATAAAATTTGGCATATACACAAAAAATATCCAATATTTAATAGCATAGTAAATAATTGTAATGTTTAGAAGATCAGGTTAATGTGGAAAGATTTATTATCACCGTAGTATACCCAGCAAAACATAAACATTTATATTTCTATGTACCTTAAATAATAATCAACCCTATTTTAGTCACAACAGAAAAATAGAATCATCTATATAAAAAAAGTTAGATCCATTAAAGGTTTAAACATTTCTAGTCCATGTTTGATTTTGTAAATATGTTATTTACAAATAAGTTTAAGCAGTTTACATTTTTTGTTATTCCACATCTGTTGTAAGGCAGGCTATTCATCCCTCCATGATGTAATGCTTTCTTTTTGGGTTTGGAGGTTTACCACTTCCAATCAGCTTATCAGAAAATCTGCAAGAAGCGTAGACTTATGTAACTCATAATTTGCTGCAGATTTACCCTAATTGACATGTGTGATGTGACCAGTGGTTTTAAAAGTACCCACATTTGTTACTTAAGTAGAAGTATAGATACCGCAGTTTAAAAACACTCTGGTAAAAGTTTAAGTATCAACTCGACCTCTTTAATCAAGTAAGAGTGAAAAAGTATGTGCTCCAAAAACTACTTAAAGTATAAAGTAACCATAAAAAAACAGCCAGTTACCACTATATGAATTGAAACCTCAATGAAAAATTCTTTGAAATAGGGCCAAAGATGAGTGAGGTCTTGTTTGCCTCCTTCTCCATCTCCTGATACACAGACATTTCAACATCTTTTTCTGAATGCAACATGACATAGAAAATTCGTGTTTGCAGTTTGAAGAACAGCTTGCTTCTGATGATTTCCTTTAGCTAACCAATGAGTGTTTGCGTAAAATGACTCATCCGAGTTTTCACTAGATGTTGATGGCGGCAATGATCTGCATTGGATAGCACTCATGACGTGAAATAAATATTTATAAACATTAAACCGAAGCCAAGAGTAACGAGTAACGTTTGTTTTAAAAATGTAAGGAATAGAAAGTACAGATACTGGTATGAAAATGTAACCAGTAGAAGTCAGAAGTAGGAAGAAAAATAAGTAATGGAGTAAGGTATAGATTCCTAAAAAGTGTACTTAAGTACAGTAACGCAGTATTTGTACTTCGTTACTTGATAACTCTGGATGTCACCATTCACATGTTTGTGAGAACTCATGAGGATATTTTCGCCCACCTACATAGACTATGTATGGAGGGAGAGGATAGATTTAGAAAAACTTTTTTATTTCAGTTTTTTTCCACCCAGTGAGGCTATGTAATCGCTGTGGCCAATCAGGACATCCGGCAGCAGAGTGCTGGTGTAAAGAACTGGACATGCCTGTGGAAAAAAGGCTACATTGAAAAGGCCTGTCGTGCAAAAAAAAAGGGGACTCATAAGACAACACATAAGAAAATGGTGCATGTGATGGAAAAGGAAAATAGTGCCAGTGAATCCACTGATGATGATTTGCCCATCCACATTCTTTCACTGGTTGGGGGGGTCTGACAGATACTGGACAACACCCTTGCTGGAGGGTAAACCAGTGCGGATGGCAATTGACACTGGGGCAGCAGTTTCACTGGTCTCAGAGGCAGTGTATAAAGAACATTTACACCACTTACCTATTCAACAAGCAAGGGTGGTGCTGAAGACCTACACAGGGGAGACAGGCCGTCAAGGGCCTGGTTATGGTCAAGGTGGAGCTAAATGGACAATGTGTAAAGCTGCCCTCATACTTTGTTCGGGGCAACTACCCGTCCCAGCTAGGCCGTGCATGGATGGAAAAGATGCGGATTGACTGGCCTACAGTTCGCATGCTCAGTCAAGGAGAGAAGCCTCTAGAAGCTTATTTAAATAAACATGGTGAACTCTTCACTGATGGATTGGGGCACATGAAAAGTATCACTGCTAAGCTGACCCTACAACCAGCAGTAGCATTCCCCTATTCAACAAAGCAAGGCCAGTCCCATATGCACTGCGTCCAAAAGTTGAAAAAGAGCTGGAAAATCTGATGAATAGTGGGGTACTCAAACCTGTACCTGTCAGTGACTGGGCTACGCCAATTGTGCCCATCCTTGAAAAAAATGGTAGCCTACAAATAGGTGGAGATTTCAAACTGACTGTTAACCCAGCCTTGCAAAATGAACACTAGCCGCAGCCCCTCATCGAAGACCTGTTCGAGGGTCTAGTGAATGACAAACATTTCAGCAAAATAGACCTGAACCAGCCCTACCAACGAATGCCGGTGTACCCCGAGTCTAAAGAGCTACTGACAGTTAACACGCACAAGGGCCTGTTCTGGTACCACTGTTTGGCCTTTGGAATCACATCGGCCCCTACACACTTCCAAAAGGCCATGGATCAGATTCTGGCAGGGCTTCTGGGGAGGGACAATGCCGACCACCTCCACAACCAGGACATGGCACTACAGAGGCTGAGGGATTACAGACTGAAAGTTCCCAAGAAAAAAGGTGGGTTTTTCCAGCCCGCCATTAAATACCTAGGTCATGTGATTGATGGCAAAGGTCTACATAAGGCCCCCTCCAAGACCAAAGCCATTTTGGAAGCTCCAGCACCACAAAATGTCAACCAGTTACGCCATAGCTAGGGCCCCTGAACTACTATGGCCGATTCATTCCAAATCTCTCCACCTTATTGAAGACCGTCCATGAGCTGCTGAGGCAAGGAAAGAAATGGGAGTGGTCAGGGGCAATTGCTTTTGCCAGCTCAGCGTCTTTGAGTCTTTGCGTCACAGGCAATGCGTCATGCCTGATGGCACAGACAAACACATCGCTTTCGCCTCTAAGACTCTCAACAAGGCTGAATGTGCCTATGCGCAGATCGAGCGGGAGGCTCTGAGCATGATGTTTGGAATTAGGAAATTCCATCAGTACCTTTGTGGAAGGAGATTTACACTCCTGACCGACCACAAACCGCTAACAGCCTTGCTAGGACCCCACACAGGCATCCCACTTCTGGCCGCAAGCAGCATGCAGAGATGGGCACTGCTGCACATAGGCAATGATTATGACATGGAGTACCGCTGATCTGGACTACACAGTAATGCGGATGGCCTCTCTCATCTACCATCAACCTGGAGTCTGTTGTGAACCATTACCCATTGTAAGCTGGATTAAAAAACACTGTTTAACTGCATTTACAATTATTCTTTTTTTTTTCTATCAAGTTGATTAGAGGGTGAAGAGAAGAGCATCAAGCTATGATTTTAATATCTTGGAACCCACAATGACCCTACTGCTTATTGGTTGTGAAAATGCCTTTATTTAGATAAATAACAATGTTATAAATTATTTGCCTAGAATCTGGAGTACTTCTTGTGTGGTGGTGAACTGGCTTTGAAGCTCCAAAAGAGTACCTAATTTGGGAAGCCATCTGGACCATTATGTTTTTAATCCTCCTGCTGTCTTCGATTGATCCAAGATTAGGAGATTAGTTTAGGGGCACACCAACATCCTAACAGGTGCCTACCATGAATACATAACAATCTGAACCAACAGGGCAAGACCTATATAATTTTAGAAATGTTCACTTGGTCCTGGTGGCAGTTTTAAGGTGAAATATTGATGTAGGCTTGATACAGAGGTTTGAACAGATACTTAAGACCAAGCAGAAACTTCTTTAGTTCACAGTTGCTTAGTTAGATCGTTTTTTTGCGTGAATACTTTTCCAGTGTTACAAAATTGTGAAAAGNAGTACATGCGCCTTTAAAACACAATGTTACGAATGAGCGAGCTGCCTGTGGCAAGATGGCCGCCACGTGCGGACATCAACCCCCATTGGCCAGCAGCGCGGACGAGACATCTAGCCTTTATTATGGATATCTATGGCTGCTACTGCTGTGGCTAGCTGCTCATGTTGGCGTTTTCCTAAATTGCCGAAGAATACTGGGAAATCGACTTAAATTAAAACAGCCGAAGCAGTGCATTGAGTGCGCTGTGACAACCCCTCGACGGTGAGTTGTTGATCCTTTGTTATTTGGTTTTTTTTTTAAAGTAGAAACTCGGTGGCGAAACGCCCCCTTATAACTTATGTATCAGCGTTTTAAAATGGTTTTGTGGTCTAAAAAACCATTTTCTTTTGTTAATTATGTGGGCGAATGTAAGATATGCCGTTAAAGCGTTATATAAGCCCTTTGATTTTGTCCTTTAGGGATGCGTTTAGTTATTTTTTTAAATAATTATTTTAATTTTGTGAACGGTCAATGGAACTCTGCACTTGGTTGGTTTCTCCGTAGTTGCGCAACAAAACCAGAAACCAATTCAATGTTTGTTGAAATGGAATTCAAGTACATTAATTTTAATTGACATCAGTGCCAATTAAAATTGGATAGAATTTAAAAGTGCATTTTACTTTTGGCAGCTTTGCGGTAGGATGCAATAATTTCGTTTTTTTTCCCTTCCCTTGGATCATGGACTAAACCAGTTGGACTCTTGTTTGGTGAATCACCTTAACAAAAGACCCACGGACTTGAATAAGAGAAAGAAAAACTCTTGTGTCTCATCAGGGTTTATTTGTTTGTTTGTTATTGTTGTTTTCTTGTTGTGTTCATTGTCTATGTAGCTGCCATCAGACTCAACTCATTTAAATATTCTAATATTTAGTTAAAAACGAGAGTTAATACATAATAGTATTGAAATTAAAAGTTAAATCATAAATAAATAAATAACTTTTAGTAAATTTATGTTTATGTACATTGGTTAAAAAGCTCATTAAAATGTAAGGAGGAACCTATATTTTTTTTTCCGCATTTCACGTTGTTGCCCATGGGAAGATTGATTGACACAATTCCTTTTTTTGCACATGTTATCTTCAAGAAGTTTCACCAGAAAGCTTTAAAACTGGTTTTCTGAGAAAAGCTGTATAAGTGATCTTTATTCCTTTGGAGTTTATGCGGCCAATGAGTTCGGACGGCATTTTTGGGGGCTTTATAAGACGTGTCCACAATAAATGGCTGTTAAAAACCAAAGAACGACTTTGAGCCTTGATTATCTCTAGAGGAGTAACAGTCAGAACTCACACCTGCTTCGGGTTGGAGAAGTGCAGAGAGGGGAGCGGAGCCTGCAGCCGCTGCGGAGCCGACAAGGAGCAGCTCGTTAAGGGGTGACATCACTCTCTAGCATCAAAGGAAAGACTGGCCAGGAATGCATCGGGTTTAATTTACCACCAAGTAACACGTTTAAAATAAGTTAAATGTGAAGAGGTGAATTAACCTTGCTAACTTTGAAAGGGACTCTATAAGTGCTTAAGGGGGTAAGCAGTGTTGTATAAAGTCAAGCTGAAGTTTAAAAAAAAAAATTTAGTTTGATGCACTGTAATTTTTACCAAGCTATTTAGGTCAGTTGCAAGAGTTTTTACAATTTAAGAGTAAACCAAGGTACTTTAAAGGGAAGTTATAATTTACTTTCAGATATTTTTTCTGTGTTTTGTAACAAGTGGAAGAAGATTTATTGTACTGTTTAAGGTGTTATACCACATTTTAGTTCATCCTAAAGAAGACTGTGCAGAGACAGTGAAACCTCAAGACCTTGCACTTGGTGAGCAACAGACAGACAGAGCTCTAGGAATTAAGTGGTGTGTTGCCTCTGATTCTTTCCAGTTTTGAGTGGTTGTGAAGGAGCACCCACTTTCCAGAAGAGGTGTATTGTCTACTGTGGCCTCCATCTTTGACCCACTTGGACTTGTGGCACCTTTCGTTTTACTCGGCAAGCAAATATTACAACAGATGTGTCATGATAACGCAGATTGGAATGTGCCACTTTCAAGTGAACTCAAGCCCCGGTGGGAGTCCTGGTTCTCAGATGTCAAGAACCTTGCAGATGTTAAAATTGATCGTTGTTACCTTCCTAAGGACTTCAAAGAAGTTCAGAGATATGAACTCCACTATTTTTCAGATGCAAGTGTTGCAGGATATGGAGTCTGTACCTACCTAAGAGCCATCAGTGTATCAGGACAAATCCATTGCTCTGTTGTATTTGCCAAATCCAGAGTAGCGCCCACAAAGGTGACTACAGTACCAAAATTGGAGCTGTCTGCAGCAGTCGTCGCGGTACGCATAAGCGACATGCTCAAAGCAGAATTAGAGCTGGAAAATGCTGAAGAATTCTTTTGGACAGATTCCCAAGTTGTGTTGGGATACATCAACAATGAGGCAAGACGTTTTCACGTTTTTGTAGCGAATCGAATCCAACGCATTAAAGAGAGTACTGTACCAACACAGTGGAAATACATTCCTTCAGACGAAAATCCTGCAGACCATGCTTCTCGTGGATTAAAAGCCAAAGACCTTTTTTCTTCCAACTGGTTCAGAGGACCGAGTTTTCTCTGGCAAGAAGAGCTACCCAGTGGAGAGGTTAAGGTGGAAGAACTTGGATCAGAAGACCCAGAAGTAAGGAAAGTAGTTGCACACCATACGCTGGCAAGGAGAGATTCCTTGGCGGAACGTTTTGTGAAGTTCTCCAGCTGGTCAAGACTAGTCAAAGCTATTGCAAGACTCATCAGATTTGGGAAAGAGTTTAAGAGAAAGCAAAAGAGAACCAATGAACCTACAAGTCTTGAAGAAAGACAAGAAGCTGAACTTGCGATCATAGCCATCGTACAAGGCTCAGTCTTCTCCAAAGAGATCAAGGAGCTTCAGTCCCGAAAGGAGTTAACGAAAGACAAGACAAATAAGCTCTATAGACTCAACCCCTTTCTCGACTACAAAGGTGTCCTCAGAGTGGGAGGTAGGTTAGAGCAAGCTACTCTTCATCCATATGTCAAGCACCCAGCTATTTTACCAAAGTCCAGCCACATCACAAGGTTACTGATTGATCACTATCATCAAAGTGTGAGACATCAGGGCCGGGGCATGACAATAAATGAGATAAGAGCAAATGGCATTTGGATACTTGGATGTAGTCAAGCAGTGTCATCCTATATCTACAACTGTGTCAAATGCAGGAAATTCAGACGGGGAACTGAAGAACAGAAAACGGCAAACTTGCCTAATGAAAGAATGGAAACAACCTCTCCATTTACATATTGTGGGATGGATTGTTTTGGCCCGTTTTATTTCAAAGAAGGACGTAAAGAGCTCAAACGCTATGGACTTCTGTTCACATGCTTGTGTTCCCGTGCAGTACACATCGAGTTACTCGATGATTTGTCAACTGACGCCTTCCTTAATTCACTACGCACTTTCATTGCCCTACGTTGAAAAGTGCGGCAGCTACGATCGGACCAGGGTACTAACTTTGTTGGGGCAGGAAGAGAATTCCTTGAAGTGGTAAGAGAGATGAACCGGGAAAGCCTGAAACAACTTGGCTGCGAGTTTGTTATGAACCCTCCCTCTGCTAGTCATATGGGTGGGGCCTGGGAGAGGCAAATTCGTACAATCAAAAGCGTGTTGTCCTCCATCCTAGACCAGTCTTCAAGAACAGTGGACAGTTCATCGTTAAGGACCTATCTCTACGAAGTGACGGCCATAGTAAACAGTCGATCCATCACCCCACACCTACTCAATGATCCTACTGGACCTCAACCGCTCACTCCCAATCTTCTTTTAACAATGAAAACATCTGTAATACTACCACCTCCAGGAGAGTTTGTGCAGCAGGACCTGTATCTTCGAAAGAGATGGCGAAGAGTTCAATACCTAGCCAATGAGTTCTGGAACAGATGGAGAAAGGAATATTTGTTGGGTCTACAGCAACAACAAAAATGGCAGAAAACAAAGAGAAATGCAAAAGTCAATGACATAGTCATCATCAAAGATGAAACGGCACCAAGAAACGACTGGAAACTTGCTAAGAGAAGCTATTGAAGATTCCAAATTTTGACAAAAAAGTGTTTAAATATATTAAAAACACTTATAATTAAATTGAAATGTGTCTTAGAGTTCACAAAGTATTTGTTCTCTGCACATCTCATACTGCTGAGTTCATTCTGGGGCATTTTGAAACAACCTTGTCAAGAAGTATCAGCATTAAGTTGCTATCTGGTTGTTTTTTTCAAGATGGCACCAAGCTATTGGGCACGCCGTCCGACTCGCTCTCTCTGTTTTGTTATTTTTATTCTTTCTGTTCTATTTGTACATCTATGCTGTTAGGTCTGAGTGCCTTAATTGTTTACGACCATCAAACACTTCTGGACATTAAAACTTTGGTAGATCTACAACTTCGATACGGTTCAGGTCCGAGAAACCGAGGCTTCCAGTTCCCGACTGACATCCCAAATGAGCTACTGAGTTTTCCACATCCGATTCCGGAAAGGCATTTCCGTTGAAGACGTGGTAAACGTGGAGGACTGGCGGTGAGGATTAAAGCCTATTTGGCATCTCTTCGCCGTGGAGATGGCTCTCCCTGACATGGATGGTGTCCTCGTTTTCTGAATGTAGGACGCCGCTGGATTCACCCGGTTGATCCAGCGATTTCCTACGCTCGGAAGGACGCGGTGGAGTTTTACTATCATCAACGATTTTGGCATCTGAAGAGGAATTTGGATAATGGAAACCTCAAGCGGTTGAACTACGTTTCATCTTCAACTTGTGCTGCTGCATCATAGACTGTTTACCTGGCTTTGCTTAATGCTAGCTCTGTAGCTAATAAGACCTTCCTGCTATACCACCTGTTTACGTCTCTGCATCTGGATTCATCACAGTTGTCTGGTAAAGGTGGTGGACTACAAAAACTACAAAAAAGAAACTTTCAGAGGCGTGGCTTAATGAAACCACTGGTGCTCTCAGACGGGAATGTAGGCATGCTGAGAGGAGATGGAAAAAAGATAAACTGCAGGTTTCGTTTGAAATTTTAAAAGATGGTTTATTTAATTATCAGAATACTGTCAAAGTAGAAAAATCTAAATATTTCATTAATCTTGGAGCCTCAAGTCATTTCTAGTGCCCTGGATAGGATTGGTAATCCCTTGGTTACAGCTGTTCTGGAGATAGATAAACAAGTTAGATAAACTAGTTAGCTGTGTTGTTAGAAAGTTTTTATCACTTATCCATGCTTTCATTACATCCCGGTTGGATTATTGCAATACATTATATAGAGGCATGGATAAACCACAGATTCAGCGACTTCAACTGATCCAGAAGGCAGCGGCTCGGCTTCTTACAGGAACCAGGAAGTGTGACCATATAAGGCCAATACTGGCCGCTTTACATTGGCTGCCTGTCTTTTACCAATTAGATTTTATGATTCTTTTATTAACTAATAAAGTCTTAGATGGATTAGCTCCTCCTTATCTTAGAGACCTTTTAAAATTCCAGTCTGTGTGGAGAAGTCTATGCTCTAATAATAAACTATTCCTCAGACTCGACTTAAGAGGAAAGGCGATCGGGCCTTCTCTGTTGTTTTATCTCTTCAAATTAAATCCGCCACCAGCCTGGATCATTTTAAATCGCTTCTTAAAACGTATTTTTATTCTTCGGCTTTTAATTGAAGCAGTGTTTCACATTCTGTTTGGTTAATTGGTGTTGTTGTCTTTCCTGCAAAGCACTTTGGTGCAGTTTTATACCTGTTTTTTAAGTGCTAAATAAATAAATTTGACATTGAATTGCAGCCATGCAAAATTCTGCAGGCAGCTGTTAGGACATCTCAGCGACACGCTGGGAGGATATTTCATAATTGGGATATTAAAAAAATATAGTTTTGACTAGTTCAATGAGAAATCAGATGACGTCATTTGAGATATCTAACAATGTGATTAAAGATATCTTGAATTGTTATTTTTCCCAAGACATAATATAAAAACATAAAACAAACTATTAAGGGCTGTCAAAATGTATAAATAATGTTCTTCTATTCTATTAAAATGTCTCTATAAATGGTGCTATGCTACAGGAACATGTGCTGAGCCGTTGCTAAAGCTTAGACCAGCTTTATTCACTAAGGATTTAAACACTGATATAACTTTAGTGTTCATGTGTTCCTCAGATGCTCGTTACATTTCCATTACAGAGTCTGACCAAGAGTCATTTAGTGGAAGCCTGATGTCTATTCGCTGCTAGCTATTTCAAAGAGGGTAAGTGTTAAACTGGAATACGTTTGACTTGGAGCTGAATGATTTTTGTTAATAAAATCTGATATTTTGAACAGAAGTTGTGGTGAATTTATTCCATGATTAGAGCTCCAATCACTCTTTAATCTATAGTTCTAACACACAGTTAGTAGGACTGTGTGTCATAAACAGTATATAACAGCTGAAACAATATCTGATTAAAAAAGATATTTTACCACCCCCTACAGGGGAGGGCAATAAATATCTTGCTCCTGCTTCTCTGTTTCTGCTCATTTTCAGCTTCTGCTCTCATTAAATGGCAGCCAGGCCAACAATTCCCTCTAATTACCTTCCTTTCAGAGACACAGACAGGTTCAATTTGCACGTTTTCTAAGCCAGAACAAGGCTTTGTTTTTTGGTCCACTCTATAAAGCCTGGAGCTCAACGTTATTTCTGACATTTCAAATGGAAAAAGCTTCCTGGATGGGAAGAGAAACGTCTTCAAACTTGGAAACAAAGTCCAGTGGATTGATTTTCTTTTTTTATTGTTTTTCAAATGTTAGAAATTAGGGATGCATGATATTGGGATTTTGGCCGATATCCGATATGCCGATATTTTAAAACTCATGTA
>NW_015152295.1:14879-16136 GCF_000732505.1 Cyprinodon variegatus
GGTCCTCATGGAGCCAGACTGGTTCCTCTTCCTGTTTCATCAACAATCATGTAAACATCCCCACCTGGAAAACTGATCAACAGGAAAATTAAAAGTCTGTTTTTCCCTTCAGTTCTTCTTCATGTTGGTTTTTGTCCGAACAATTCATCAGAAGTGTGAATGTGAGATATGATGATGGATGAATAAAAGCAGAAAACTCAAGGGTTCGAAATAATCTGGCACTGATGACTGGTCAGAAGGCAGGTTAAATAGAGAATAAAGCAGGTGGGTAAGATAAGCACGTGACGAGAACCGGGCGGAACTAATCAAAGCAGACATCAGCACCAAGATCATGACATCATTTGTTTGCAGACATAGCTTATTCCGGAAACAAACCAGATTCCTTCTCAAGGTTTATTCATCACATGTTACTATTTGATCAAAGTGTCTGTAGTGCGATGGACTGGCCACCTGTCCAGGGTGAATCTTGGGACAAGCGTGTTTGAAAAAGGATGGAAAGTGTCTGTAATTTGTTTTGACTCTGACTACTTTCCTTTATTAAGTAAAGAGAACACACTGTGCCCAAAGCAGAACAGGGCTGATTACCATGAACTGTTCTCTCATTG
This sequence comes from Cyprinodon variegatus, assembly GCF_000732505.1. Lineage (NCBI taxonomy): Eukaryota > Metazoa > Chordata > Actinopteri > Cyprinodontiformes > Cyprinodontidae > Cyprinodon > Cyprinodon variegatus. The sequence continues at coordinate 15,485 of NW_015152295.1, forward strand.
CAGAGATAAAAATAAAGTGTCGACTGAGTGAAATCCGTCGACTACATAGTTGAATACTTTTTTCCAACTGCACACTTCATTCAAACAAAGCAACTAAATCAATAAAAGCTGTTTTGTTTTCATCATAGAAAAATGTTGAATAAAATGAAAGGAATTAGATCTGAACACTTTTTAAAATGAAAAGGTTTTCTTTAATTGAAGGGAGGACGTTAGCCTGAATAATTAAATCCCAAAAACATATTTTCTAAAAAAAAAAATGATATATCACCCCTCTACAAACAGGTATCCATTTGATGGGATTATTATTATTATTTTTTTTAAATATCCCATCAGCAGGAACATGCAAACGGAGGATTAGTGTGTAGGGTTATATTAAGATTGATCACCTCCTAATGAAAATCTAATCTGTCTTTACGTTTAGTAAACATGGAAGGTTCAGAACATCCATATCAGGCCCAGTCAGGGACCCATGGGCCCCTCAGAGCCCATGGGTCCCTGACTGGGCCTCTCTATGAAAACTGTCTGGGTCCACCTCTGTAGCCATCCTTCACAGAGTGGGAGCTATTCATCCATCCATCCATTATCTGACATGCTTGTCCTGAGTGGGGTAACGAGGGGTGCTGGTGCCCCTCCACAGTCAATGGGCGAGAGG
>NW_015152295.1:16336-17913 GCF_000732505.1 Cyprinodon variegatus
CATCCTGGACAGAGAGGAGGGGTCCATTCTGGACAGAGAGGAGGGGTCCAACCTGGACAGAGAGGAGGGGTCCATTCTGGACAGAGAGGAGGGGTCCATCCTGGACAGAGAGGAGGGGTCCATTCTGGACAGAGAGGAGGGGTCCATCCTGGACAGAGAGGAGGGGTCCATTCTGGACAGAGAGGGGGGGTCCATCCTGGACAGAGAGGAGGGGTCCAACCTGGACAGAGAGGCGGGGTCCACCCTGGACAGAGAGGCGGGGTCCACCCTGGACAGAGAGGAGGGGTCCATCCTGGACAGAGAGGAGGGGTCCACCCTGGACAGAGAGGAGGGGTCCATCCTGGACAGAGAGGAGGGGTCCATCCTGGACAGAGAGGAGGGGTCCCCCCTGGACCGATAGGAGGGGTCCATCCTGGACAGAGAGGAGGGGTCCATCCTGGACAGAGAGGAGGGGTCCACCCTAGACAGAGAGGAGGGGTCAATCCTGGACAGAGAGGAGGGGTCTATCCTGGACAGAGAGACGGGTCCACCCTGGACAGGGAGGCGGGTCCACCATGGGTCTATCCACACACAGTCATGTTTTCTGACTGTGGGAGGAAGCTGGAGTACCCGGAGGGAACCCACTCATGCTCAGAGAGAACATTCAGACTCCATGCAGAAAGACTCCGTGTTTGGATCTGGAGATTCTCCACCTTCTCCAGCAGAGTGCGCTGTGGATCTCCTGGGCATCCAGTACTGGTTTGGACAGACCACAAGAACCTGGCTTATATCAAATCGGCAAAAAGATTCAACCCACGGCATTCAAGGTGGTCTTTGTTCTTCTCACGCTTCAATCTCATCATTTCCTATAGACCTGGTTCCAAGAACGTCAAGCCCGACTCTCTCTCTCGTCTGTATTCCACCGATCAACCTGAGACACCCAAACCTGTTCTCCCAGCCTCATGTACAGTTGGAGCCGTTTCCTGGTGGATGCACGCAGCTAAATTCTCGGCCCATCCTGGGGTGAGCAGAACCATCGCCCTCATAAACAGGCGATTTTGGTGGCCGTCTCTAAATAAAGACGTCAAAGAGTACGTTCTGGCTTGTCCCATCTGCGCTAGAAACAAGACCTCCCACCAACCACCTTCTGGTCTGCTGCATCCTCTACCTGTTCCAACCCGTCCCTGGTCTCATACTGCTGTCGATTTTGTCACTGGTCTCCCGATTCCTAGAGGTATGACTACAACACTAACCATCGTCGATCGATTTTCCAAGGCCTGTCATCTTATTCCCCTCAGAAAGCTCCCCACAGCATTCCAGACGGCTCAGCTCCTCGTGAAGCATGTTTTTCGCCTCCATGGTATTCCTCAAGAATCGTGGTCCTCAGATCGTGGTCCCCAGTTCATCTCACAGGTCTGGAAAGCTTTCTGTTCTGCATTAAATTGCAAATCTTCTCTCACCTCTGGTTATCATCCTCAATCTAATGGGCAGACGGAGAGGATGAACCAGCAACTCGAGTCCACTCTCCCACTGACTGGATTCAGTTCCTGACGTGGATTGAGTATGCTCATAACTCCCTTAAATCTGCTTCTACTGGT
>NW_015152295.1:21390-24180 GCF_000732505.1 Cyprinodon variegatus
AACTTTTTCCAGAACTTTGGATAGGAATGGCAGGTTTGAAATGGGTCTGTAGTGGGCCAGGATTTCAGGGTCGAGTGAGGGCTTTTTCAGAGGGGGGCGAATGACTGCAGTTTTGAGAGCTGGAGGAACCTGACCGGAGTGTAATGACTGGTTAATTATTGCTGTGATTAATGGACTGGTGGCTGTGATGAACAGTTTAGTTTGTGCCTTCAAGTCGTTGCCCATAGGAAGACGCTACTGGATATAACCTAACGGAATATCTTCAGAACGGCTCCGAATGACACTAAACTCATATGGGAGAGTAGAACATGATGGAATAACGGAAAATCAAGGGACCAATGGAAAAAAACGGCGTTCCCCTTTAATATCCTGGGAGAGGAGGTGGAGGAGTAGAAATCCATTGCTCTTCACCTGGACACCAAACTGGACTGGAGACACAACTGGGAAGCCGTCTCCAGGAAGGGACAGAGCAGACTGGACTTTTGAAGGTCGATTCAGAATCAGAATCAGAAATACTTTAATAATCCCAGAGGGAAATTACTTCACCACTAAATCCAATCTTTCTTGCTAACAAAGTGCATCGATTGACTTCTTACGCAGCTGTTTTCAAGTCCCAGTCATTTTTTTGGAATTATTTTACTGCAAATTTATTGCAATCCCACTTTTGTGTCTTAAACCGCCTGCTTGGCGCCCTCGTCAGGTTTAAAATGGTTGCTGCATTTGATTGTTGGTACTGGTTTAGCCAGGGATGTGACATCACCATGGAAGAACTGACATCAGCAGCTGCTCCCGGCTGACTCGCCCCTAAGGTGGTTCACTGAGAGACTGGTGATTAATTAAGTTCTATTTTCTGAAGAAAATTAATCCTGGTTTTCTTTATTTCATAATTTAATGAGAAATTGTAAATTCATTTAATTGGATCAAAAAAGTCTGCATCGTCTGTCTTTGCTATTATAATGATTTTACGTCAGGTTATTGTCAGTCAGTCACGTGACCTAAAAGATATTAGAAAAAACGATGGAGAGAGAAAAAAATGGAAATGTTTAAACTGGTCTAAAACAATGATTAGTCATTAATTTTTGTCATTTATCAGGGCATGGTTCAGATTTTTAGGCCACTCCCTCCCCAAGTTCAGCATCTTTTGAAAATTCTAGATGGGAGAAGTTTAAAGCGCCGTGAAATGGCTGCTTCACATGCTGCAGATCTACTATCAGTCTGCTGTGGAGAGGCTGATCTCTTCCTCCATCATCATCGTCATCATCATCATCATCGCTAATGACTGAAAGAAGCTGAAGCAGCTGATAAAGGCGGCTCTGTTCTAGGAACTACTCTAGAACCTCTGGAGATGAAGATGATGATGGACAGCAGTGAGGATCTTCTAGAGACGACCGACCTTCCTGCCTACAGCAGGAGCTGCCATCTGTCTCATATTTCTCCTTCTAATGACATCGCTGTTCTTTGCTCTTATTATTTATTTCCTTCCAGTTGAAGATTTTAATTTTGAATTAAAATATTTCCTTTGAACTTTATTTTTCTTCTTATAAAAAATCTTTCATTCCTTTAGAGACAGCATGAAAAGTCAGCTGAGTACAAAACATAGAGAGGAAAACAAGAAGAAAAGGGACAAGAAGAGAGGGACACAACCTAGAACAGATAATGGATGTCTATTCTATTAACATTTCTCTATCTGGAGAATGGGGCTGTTTTCAGCGGGCCCCCTGGGGCCCCACATTTCCTAAACCCGCCCCTGGTCCACTCCTCTCATGTTCCGCTCTGTTAAAAGGCTCGCGCTGTGATCAACAGACTGACCAATCCGGTGCGGCGGGGTGTGACGTCAGCGCTGCCAGCGTGGAACGTCGCTCGGTGGATCCAGGAAGTAAACTGTCCGGTTCGGTCGGTGCTACCGGAACTCCCAAACCTCCCAGGATTGAGTCCAGAGGCTGCAGTGGTTCCGGTCCCAGACATACCGCAGCGGAACCCCGCAGAACCGGAACCGGATCCGCTGCGTCCGGCGCCACGGAGCTGTCAGCTGCTGGCTTAGAGGTAAGGAGGAACCGGTCCGGATGGGCTGCTCTCCTGGATCCATCCAGCCCGGAGCTCCCGGGACAGCAGCGGTCATAATCCCACATTTTAATCCCTAGTTTCAGTTCTGGAAACTGGAATTAGAAACTGTCTGGTAGAAACACTCTTTTGGACTCATTTAAACCTTAAATCTTCAGGAATCTAAAGAGAAAAATGTTTCAAACGCCTTTTTATTTGATCACAGTGAAAATCATTCAGCTGCAGGCTCTACAGCTCCCACAGCATGATGCTGCCACCGCCATGCTGGCCATCATCAATCTGATTTAACTTTAGCACATTTCAAAGGACTTCCTAATCACTGGGTCACAACCAGATGTTTGATCTCAGGTTGATCTTCCTGAGCTGTGCATCTCTGCATGGTCTTCTTCCTGTCTGATCAAAGCTCTAGGTGGACATCCATGTCCTGCTGGGTCTGCAGGTGACCCGTCTCCATCCTGCTGGTTGTTCTGTAAAGAACGTCTCTGTCCAGAACCAGAGCAGCTGCAGCTAAATGAAGGAAGTGAGCTTTGCAGCGAAGCAGGAATGCAGGCCTTCCTCTCTAGGATCTTCACATTCTGTCGGTCACGTGAACATCCAGAGGAACTGTCCAAGGTCTGACGTCACAACCAACAGCTAAACTTTAACAGACGGATCAGAAATCTGCCTTCACTGTCGGCTGCTTGGTTCATCTCAGGAGCTCCTCTGCAAAAACCTGCAGGATGGTGTCAC
>NW_015152295.1:26894-28813 GCF_000732505.1 Cyprinodon variegatus
TAGCTGACCCAGACTCTGTAGCTGACCCTGTAGCTGACCCTGACCCTGTAGCTGACCCAGACTCTGTAGCTGACCCTGTAGCTGACCCTGACCCTGTAGCTGACCCTGACTCTGTAGCTGACCCTGTAGCTGACCCTGACTCTGTAGCTGACCCTGTAGCTGACCCTGACTCTGTAGCTGACTCTGTAGCTGACTCTGTAGCTGACTCTGTAGCTGACTCTCTAGCTGACCCTGTAGCTGACCCTGTAGCTGACTCTGTAGCTGACCCTGACCTATTACCCTTCTTCGTATGTTTTTTTTTTTGCTGTGAACTTGTTCTCCTTCCTCTCCCTTAGAACCCCCTCCCTCTCTGACGATGGTTGACGCCACTCTGACTGAAGTGGGCAAGAACCTGAGTGAAGCCATGAGGATCCTTGGAGATGAACAGACGTAGGAAGAAATGTTTGTTAACAAAGATCCAGAGCGTCAGTAAGATGGAGGCTGATGGAGCTGCTGTGTCTGTTTCTGTGCAGGGAGTCTGACGCTGGAGCTCCAAGCAGAAGGTTCAGTAGAACCAGCATCCCTGGACCCCTGCAGGGAGAGTAAGTGACTCTGTCAGCTTCACAGACCCGCCCACATTTCACTGTTTATGCTTTCATCTGGTCGATATTTTTATATTAGAAATGAAAAGCCTCAGAAAGAACGCCCAGAACAAAGTGATGGCAATCATTTTAATGTGTTTATCAAACTACACTTTAAAACACATCAAACCAAGACCTTCAGACAGACGCCTAACCCTAAAGGTCATTTCAAAACGAAAGATAGAAAAAGATAATTTGATATAAAAAGATATCTAATTCTTGTTCAGCCGCTAATTAAACGAGCAAGTTGCTGCAACTTAACAAGGAATCAGATTTAAGTTGCTTTTTGCTTTAAAGCAGACATGTTGGAAAATCTGGTTGAACTGGTTTGGACCTGGGAGGTTGTGGGGGGGGGGTTAGTGTCCAGGATGTGTGTGCTCTGCAGAGACGTCAGCTGCTCTTTTAGTGGATTCCAGTCCTGGATGGAGGGAAGCTCAGCTCTGATGATCCTCTCTGCTAGTTCTGCCCACATTTCTTGGTCCCCTGTTGAAGTATAAAGTTAGGCCGGCCTAAACGGCACCAGTTTTCCCCTTTTTGGGCCGATTCTGCAGTTCTGCTAATTTTTTGGATCAGACCGAGTTTCAGGCTCATGGTGCTTCCTGCGTCGTGTAGCATACAGGGGGTAAGGAGGGGCGATCAGCCTCTAACGACCGCCTCCCCATCAGGAACCGAAAGGTCGGGAGAAAATCAAGCATGGTTGAAATTGAGTTGGGCGTCTTGTTGAAGCAGAGCTACAAGCCGATTTACCAGAACTTCACGCACTGCACCTGGGCAGACAAGGGAGTTCTTCTTCTTCTTCCAGATTGAAGAGTCCGACCAGCGCCATCTCTTGGCGCTGAGTTTTCTGGACCTTCAGTGGAAGAACAAACATTGATCGCTGTGAACTTTTAAATCGTCGTCGTGCAGCTTGAGCTGTAGCTGAGAACAACGTTGGATGCTCCTCCTAAAGAGGCAGTTTCTATTTATGAATCAAAATATTGATAAGTCTCGATGAATTTCATGTTATGATAAATTAAGATACAACTGGAGTTAATTAATCAAACATTAAATGTTCATTTTAAACTAAATAAATGGCCTAAGTATCATAGTCGGCTGTAAATCATAGAGTTTCAGTAACTGAAAGTAGATTAGCTGTTGCTCCAATCAGACAGACCTGTGGGTTATAAACAAACTTAAAGCACGTCGTGGGAAAAAAGTATTCAACCATTTATTCCAGTTAAATAAACAGAGATCGATGGATTTCACTCAGTCTGCATTTTATTTTATTTTATCTTTGCAAAGAGAGAACAGTTCATCATA
>NW_015152295.1:32873-34264 GCF_000732505.1 Cyprinodon variegatus
CTGGTCCTCTCTCTCTGCCTGGTCTCTGGTCCTCTCGCTCTGCCTGGTCTGTAGCTGCTCCTGTCTTCACCCTGATCTGCTCCTCTCCTTACCTGTTGTCCATTTAATCTGACCCAAAGCTTTTGGTTCTGATCAGACAGAAGTGCTGCAGGTTGCGACCTCTAGAGGATCTGTTGGACCTGGGAATGCTGGCAGTACTTTTTGTCTCGCTTAATGAAATCCAGGTCAACCATGCTGAGTTAAAATCCGTGAGCTGCAGATAGAAGCGCCTCCTAATGGTTGAAGCATGTTCTGTGTTTGGAGCCACGAACTGTTGGGGAAAATGTCAAATGAGCAACAGCTGGTCTCTGATTCAGGGACGCGTCCTCAGGCTTATTGTCACCAATGAAAAAAAGACAAATTAATTTACTGACCTGAAAGAACCTCCGAACACGAGCTCTGATCAGGTCCTTGAATGCTTCCCAGAACAGGTGGCACCTGTGAAGCGCTCTGAACAGAACCTGACCCATAGATTGGACCTATTAATGCTGTTATCTTCTGCCTGTCTCCAGCAGGATGCAGAATGTGGGGGAACAGGGCCACATGGCCTTACTGGGTCACAGCCTGGCCGCCTACATCTCAGTGCTGGACAGAGAGCGCCTCCTGAAGCTGACCACCAGGATCCTGTCTGACACCACGCTGTGGCTCTGCAGGATCTTCAGGTAAAAACCTGCAGGGCATCCAGTAAAGGCTCTGACAGGTTTTCATCAGAGGGTTAGACCAGTGTGGCTCCTGAGCCACGTATAGCCTTTTGCTTTTCTCTCTATGAAGCAGCTTAGGAAACAGGGGCTCTGTCCTCCGAACATTCGGTGGGTTGATGTTTACATGTAATGAGAACCCGCCTGACCTGCAGGTACGAGAACGGTTCCGCGTATTTCCACGAAGATGACCGAGACGGCCTGGTAAAGGTCTGCCGACTGGCCATCAACGCCCGATACGAGGAGTATACCACTGAAGGATATGCCGTCTTAAGCTCCAGACAGCCGGTCATCTACCACAGCGCCTCCTGCAGGCCCGGCCTGGGACAACACCTCTGCAGCCAGGTGGGTGTAATCCACTGAGTGGGTGAAGAGGGAAGGTCCAGTTCTGTTTAAAGTCTGTCCAAAAAAGGCTTGAAAGATTCTAAGATTTCACAAAATCAATCTTGAATCAATTTTTTGGAGAGATAAATGACATAGAGCTCATTCAGACCATTTTCATACCCTTTTATTTCCACATAGGAGAATCTGAGGTGTGTGTGTCTACTCGTGAATGTATCGTTAGCAACATTGGCAGATCGCAAAGTTTATGGGTCAAAATGCAGGGAGTTAATTTCTCCATTGTTGGACAATAAAGGGATTTACATATTTAAA
>NW_015152295.1:35841-39016 GCF_000732505.1 Cyprinodon variegatus
GGATGATGGTTGGATGATGGATGGATGATGGATGATGGTTGGATGATGGTTGGATGATGGATGGATGGATGATGGTTGGATGATGGATGGATGATGGATGATGGTTGGATGATGGTTGGATGATGGATGGATGGATGATGGTTGGATGATGGATGGATGATGGATGATGGTTGGATGATGGTTGGATGATGGATGGATGGATGATGGTTGGATGATGGATGGATGGATGATGGATGGATGGATGGATGGATGATGGATGGTTGGATGATGGATGGATGATGGATGATGGATGGATGGATGGATGGATGATGGATGGATGATGGATGATGGTTGGATGATGGTTGGATGATGGATGGATGGATGATGGTTGGATGATGGATGGATGATGGATGATGGTTGGATGATGGTTGGATGATGGATGGATGATGGATGGATGATGGATTGTCCCTCTCTGTCCTCTGCAGCTCGGCCTTCCTCTGTCCAGCCTGTGCCTGGTTCCATGTAACACCATCTTTGGATCCCAGCATCTAATGGTAGGAGAGTCCTGCTGGAGACGCTTCTGTCCTAGTTGCTTCAGAGGACATGGTGATAATGATGCTGTCTCTTCCAGGACGTCGCCCTGCTGGACAAACTGGTCAGAGAGGACATAGAAGCCGGGAAGCTTCCTCTGCTGGTGGTCGCCAACGCAGGTGAGGGACCTTCCTGCCTGAGGTCTCCCTCCATATGGGAGCTTTTGTCAGCAGTTTCTGCAGCAGATGATGCGCGTCCTGATGTCTCCTGGGTGACGTAGTTGTCCTGGTTTTGCTCCACCCAGGAACCCCTGGAGCGGGTCACACGGACAAACTGGGCCGCCTGAAGGAGCTGTGTGAGCAGCACAGGATCTGGCTTCATGTGGAGGGGTCAGTCACAGAGAAGCTCATCTTTGTTTTATTAGGAACATTTATAATGCATGGTTATTTCATTTATTAATTTCCTAATTTAAAAAAAAGCAGTATTCTTTAAATTTGTTTTATTAAATATTCAAGAAAAAGGTTTTCAATTTCTTAGTTCCCTTCTAATATAGATCTGGATAAACAGATTAAAGTGAATAAATTTAGTTTAAAAATGTTTATTTCTGGCTCTTAACGCCAACATCTCCTCTTTATGAGGGACTCTAGAAATAGAGTATTAGAATTCACCGTCCTGCTGCATTTAATAAACCAAACCAGATGTTTCCTGCCTGGTCTGAACTGAACCTCCATGAAACCAGTTCAGTAATATTTATTCACACATTTCAGTTTTATTTGGATTAAAAAGTTTTATTAGGATGAAAATGTTTGATCAAACCTCAGGTTTGCTCCAATCATCCCGCCGAGGTTCTCTGCTCACCCTGATCCTGATTCAATTCAATAGAACTGAAAAAAGAATGAATGATAGATGCATTATTTAATCAGTTTAATTCTGTTCCTGTTTCTTTAGGGTCAACCTTGCCACGCTGGCTCTGCCTCAGGTCACCTCTGCTGTCATGGTAACCATCATTTTCTGTCCTTTCTGATCTCTGATTAAAAGGTTTCCTGTTTTGAACGGTCCTGATCCGATCATCCAGATCTCTGATGGAAACCCTCTGCTGCTGTTCAGAGCTTCTCCACCTCCTGGATTAATGATGGATGGAGCAGAAGTTCTCATACCTCTCAGTAAATAGTATCTAATAAAGCAGCTTAGAGTCAAAGTCGCACATATTCACATGAATCGGCGTAAAACATTGAAAAACCTCTGAACAAAAGCTGAAGTTGTTCCTCTAACTTCTATAAAAGCGTTTCTAAAGAGCAGAATTTATACTGGAGGAATAAACATCAGTAGTTTTGAAGCCTGTGATCATTTTGGTTGAATGTCTCTAACAGCCGACTCTGACTAACTGCAGTTACTCTGAGTTTGGTTCTGAGGTCATTTGGTCCCTTTAACCATCAGAAACCTGGATTGTGTTGCAGAGCTGCAGGATGGCTGCAGCTCAGAGTGATCTAAACAATCCACAGCTCTGCTCTCACTTCCTGCTTGGGATGATGAGTCCTGTTAGCTTTGCTATCTGCAGCCAGTCATTCATTAAACCAGCAGTTTCTAACCGGCGCTTCCCTCCAGGCTACGGCATCCCAGGAGGTCAGAAAAAACATGGAAGCTCAGATAACACAAAAATAAACACTGCAGGATTTAAATAAAGGAAGGGTTTTAATAAACCATCAGAACCAGAATGTTCTGATGGGGTTGTTTGGATCGGGGGAAACGGTTCTGATAGGACAGCTGAAGGACAGAGCTGTGATTGATTCCAAGCAGCGCTGCAGGGGGATTCTGATCTTCCTGGAATCCAACCAGCATCTAGATGGTTCCTCCTGGGTTTCCATCACCTTAAAGCTGTTCCACAGTCCTTCATGGCAGAACTTCACTGGAACCACCAAGTTCTTACTTCTGTGCCCATGTATGGATCTGCTGCTGGAGACGGCTCCCATGGAGACAGAAAACATTTCCTAGATTGTCTCATCATAGATCGGACTGGTAGCGCCGATTATCGGCTGTAATGGGTCGTTTCTCCACAGGCAGCCACCAGGAGCGACAGCATGACGCTGACGCCGGGCCGATGGCTCGGGCTGCCGGCGGTGACCGCTGTGACCCTCTACAGGCATGAAGACCCGGCACAGGTAGGCCCCGCCTCCTCAGAGAAATCCTCAGCGCGTTGGTCGGTCCTCTCTAAGCTCTGCCCGGTGGTCTCAGTCTCTGGCAGCAGGTCTGACCTCCAGCCAGCCGGTGGAGAAGCTGCGGGCGCTGCCTCTCTGGCTTTCCCTGCAGCACCTCGGACACAACGGCATCGTCCAGAAGATCCGACAGGCCGCAGATCTGGTGAGCAGGACCTGCTCCAGTACTTTAAACACTGGGAGGATGTTACTGGACCAGTTAGATGATGGGTCAGTGTTACTGGACCAGTTAGATGATGGGTCAGTGTTACTGGGCCAGTTAGATGATGGGTCACTGTTACTGGACCAGTTAGATGATGGGTCAGTGTTACTGGGCCAGTTAGATGGTGGGTCAGTGTTACTGGGCCAGTTAGATGGTGGGTCAGTGTTACTGGACCAGTTAGATGGTGGGTCAGTGTTACTGGGCCAGTTAGATGGTGGGTCAGTGTTACTGGGCCAGTTAGATGGTGGGT
>NW_015152295.1:41267-44511 GCF_000732505.1 Cyprinodon variegatus
GTTACTGGGCCAGTTAGATGATGGGTCACTGTTACTGGGCCAGTTAGATGATGGGTCAGTGTTACTGGGCCAGTTAGATGGTGGGTCACTGTTACTGGACCAGTTAGATGATGGGTCAGTGTTACTGGGACAGTTAGATAATGGGTCAGTGTTACTGGACCAGTTAGATGGTGGTTTTGGCTTCATCGTGTTCTCAGATCTTCTCTGGTTCCTTGTTTTCTGATGACCTTCTGTTTCTCCTCTGCAGAGTCAGCATCTCCTGTTGAAGCTGAAAAGTGTGGCCGGCATCAGAATCTCAGTAGGTGTTCTCTAAATGTTCTGATGGTTTCTAGAACCTGTTGCTGGGCTGAAAGTCTGCAGACTAAACAGTTCTAGATGATCTGATTTTCATAGTAGACTTTCTAGCTTCTGTCACGTTTGAACCTCAAACCTCGATGCCTTTAATGCGGCGTCAGTAATTCCTGCTATGAAGACAATCTGGAAAACATGGATCTATATGGAAGCGGGCGTCACCCAATCAGAGCCCAGCTGTTCTGCTTCTGGCCTCAGAGCCTCTTTAGAGAACCACCAGAATGATGCAGACCCAGGAACCAGGAACCAGGAACCAGGTTCTGGTCCGGGTCAGTCCGGGTCATGGAGGGAGGATGAACCCCCTGCAGAGCCACCAGGACGATGCTGCAGGAGGAGAACAGGTGACTGTGGAGGAGCAGCAGGTCTGCAGCTCGGGTGGAGCAGCCCAGCTTCTCTCTGACGGTGGCAGCATCATGCTGCGGGATGCTATTCTTTATTAGTCTATGGACTGAGCTACAGGGTGAGGCTGGAGGAAGACCTGCTGGACGCTGCAGGAGAAACGTGTGATTCAGGCATGGCCTAGTCAAAGTAAGGTGACCTCAGATCTGATTGGTTCAGCCTGTTTGACGTCTCCGCCTCTTAAAGGCTGCAGAGGTTTGAGGTTCAAACGTGAAGAAACACTGAGAAACAGAACCTGTGGAGGATCCATGGGTCAGCAGAGCGTTCCCAGCGTCCGATCACCGCTCAGCCGACGGATCAGAACCTCCTCATGTTGAAACCCGACCCGTCTGTGTTTGTAGGACGGGCCGGACGGTTCCGACGCAGAGATCACTCTAACTGAGGCTTTGAAAATGGTAAACTGTTGGAATTGTTTGTTTCTGGGCCGTATCTGGGGTTAGCTTGTTCACTAGCATCTGATGCAGCGGCTGACAGGAAGCTAGCGTGCAGTGAACAAACTGCCCCAGTTAACCCAGTTAAACCAGTGTGTTAGGGAGCGGGTCTGGGTGTGATGGACACCCTCCTGTCCTGTGTGGGTGAGTGTGGGTCTCCTGGGTTCCAGGGAACGGTGTGGGACGTTCTTGGCTCTCTAACTCCAGCTGGACAGAAGATTTAAACCAGGCGGCGACATTTAATCTATAATCCAGAATGAGCATTTATCCTCTAAACTGTATATTTCATCAAAGGGTCAGACTGGTCTTATATTCCCATATTAACGCTCATCAAAGCCTTTAGCAGAATAAAGATGCTGCTTAATCTGGGAGCAGAATAAAACAGATCTGTGTGTGATTTCTATAATGAGCCGTAAACAAAGGCGCAGCAGTTCTATGTTTGTCCTTTAGCTTCCGTCCGTTCCTGCTATGAAACCGTCCCAGATTAACCAGCAGCCATCGCTTCTCTGGGTTCCTCTGTCCATCCAGCGATGATGCAGCGATGGTGGAACTTCCTCATGCGTGTCCTTGTTGTTGTGCAGGTGGAGGAGGAGCCAAACTCGGCTGTGGTGCTGTTTAAGTTCTCCCCAGAGCTGGGTTCTGGTAAAGGACGCTTCATTTCAGACCATCACAGTTTAAATGTGTGCTGAAAGCTGATCACTGTGTTGCTCCTCCCCTCAGGATCCAGCGGAGGAGCAGCGGAGGGTCTGTGTGCCGGAGAGAAGGAGGTCCTGGATGCCTTCAACAGATGGGTCAGACAAAAACAAGACTTTTAATGTCAAACAGCATGAAGGTGAAGCGTCTCCCTGACCCACACTAAGCCTGTTGTTTGGATGATTGCAGCTGGGAGAGCAGCTGGCTCAGCTAGCTCCCTCTAGTGGCGTGGATGTGGTGGAGCTGGAAGATGAAGGGACCTGTGTTCGTTTCAGCCCCCTCCTCACCGCTGCAGGTAACATCAACATTAGCATGGCTAACTCAATCATCAGTGCAGCTAAAGGCATGGTTACCCCCCCCATCAGTGTGTCGCAGATATTTTAGATTTCTGCCCAATATAGAAGCGTGGTCTGCGCTGTTATTCCACGCCACAACGCCAGAGGGCCAATCAGGAACTAGCTGTGGGTGTAAATACGGCGGTGAGGAAGTGGGGGAAAGTTTGAGCAACAACGGAGGGACATGAGGGCCAAAAAGAGCGGGGATCCAGGTGGAAAAGGCTCCCAGCGTTCTCACCTCGCTTTGCTAGCTGCTCCATCTTCAGTCGTTTTCCATAATGGCGGTCAGACACACAAAACAAGCGGCAAGCGGATGTAGATCTGACCAATCAGAGGCCTCCTGTCTGCTGCGCTGTCTGTGGTCACCTACAGTTAGGGAGAGGTGCAGCAGAGTGTCTGCGGAGGGGGCGGGGCTTATCAGCAGACCACCTGGTTTCCAAATATAAATCAGCCTTCAGCTTTTTTTTTGTTCCTTCGCTTCCAGACAGTCTCCCCCTAATAAGGGGAGTGGTCATGTGACACAGCAACGATGTTTTCCTCATGGTGGTCTGTGATTAAACCTCAGGATTAAACCTGATTATTAAACAACAGGGTTAAACCTCAGGATTAAACCTGATTATTAAACCTCAGGATTAAACCTGATTATTAAACCTCAGGATTAAACCTGATTATTAAACAACAGGATTAAACCTCAGGATTAAACCTGATTATTAAACCTCAGGATTAAACCTCAGGATTAAACAACAGGGTTAATGCGTGCTCTACCCATGTATGGAGGCCTTAGTCCCTGACGCGGCCGACTCGGATTCGATTCCGACCTGTGGTCCTTTGCCGCATGTCCCTCCCCCTCTCTGTAGCCTTTTCCTGTCAGCCTCCTCTATTGGGATAAACTTCTAAACGCCTCGTTTCTATGTGGTGCTGATTGGATCTTTAACAGTCCGTGATGTCTGAGGGGCGGTGAAGCCATCCCAGATGCTGAAAGCTTCAACATCTTTCATGCTTTTTTCACCAGTGCTTGGAACCAAACTGGAGGAT
>NW_015152295.1:46410-47629 GCF_000732505.1 Cyprinodon variegatus
CAGGATTAAACCTGAGGATTAAACAACAGGGTTAAACCTCAGGATTAAACCTGAGGATTAAACAACAGGATTAAACCTGATTATTAAACCTCAGGATTAAACCTGATTATTAAACCTCAGGATTAAACCTGAGGATTAAACAACAGGGTTAAACCTCAGGATTAAACCTGAGGATTAAACCTGATTATTAAACAACAGGGTTAAACCTCAGGATTAAACCTCAGGATTAAACCTGAGGATTAAAAAGCAGGATTAATTGGCATGCAGGTGGCGCAGTGGTTAGCGTGCTCTACCCATGTATGGAGGCCTTAGTCCCCGACGCGGCCGACTTGGGTTCGATTCCGACCTGTGGTCCTTTGCCGCATGTCCCTCCCCCTCTCTGTACCCTTTTCCTGTCAGCCTCCTCTATTGGGAGAAACTTCTAAACGCCTTGTTTCTATGTGGTGCGTTTGCTGATTGGATCAGTTTAACAGTAATTCCGTAAAAATTCAAAAAATATCCACTGGACTTGGTTTTCAAGATTTGAAGACGTTTCTCCACCTCTCCAGGAAGCTTTCTCAATTCAAATGTCTGGATCCGCAGTGAGTTTGAGTCTTATATAGACAACGCCTTGTATCGCTTGGAAACATGCAATGGTAACCGATGAATGGGCCGTTAGTTCCATCGTTAGCCTGTAATATCTGAACCTGTCTATGATTCTAGGGGTCGGTCGCTAAAAAGCTTCCTGGAGAGGTGGCGAAACGTCTTCAAATCTTGAAAACCTAGTCCAGTGGATATTTTTTGAATTTTTACGGAATGACTATGACCTGGATGACTGAGAACCTTCATCAGCATGTTTAACAGTGATGTCTGAGGGGCGGTGAAGCCATCCCAGATGCTGAAAGCTTCAACATCTTTCATGCTTTTTTCACCAGTGCTTGGAACCAAACTGGAGGATGTGGACGAACTGGTGCAGAAGCTCCTGGAGCTGGTGCCTATGATGTCATCAACCATGACCCTGAGACAGGACTTCAGGGAGGAGACCCACCGCCGCGCACCCGTTCTCACATACATAGAGGAGCTCAGCTGGCCCGGTCTGGGGGCGGTCCGGTAAGGCTGACCCGTTTTCATCAACCCAGAGTTTACAGCACAAACCAGGGGGGGCGGGAGGTAGAGCCCCCATTTGGACCAATCAGCTCATCATCTCAGGCTGATGGACAGACCAGGGTCTGGTCTATAT
>NW_015152295.1:48833-50201 GCF_000732505.1 Cyprinodon variegatus
GTTCACACAGAACCTGGATCCGGTTCCAGGTCTGGACAGGGCGTTCACACAGAACCTGGATCCAGTTCCAGGTCTGGAGGCAGGTTTAAAATCCTGAACAGATTCTACTAAAGTACTGGAAGAGAAGCAGGAGCGGCTGCACTTTACAATGAGGTTCCCCTCATTTAGACGGTCTATAGATCTGTTATTATTAGATCTGCAAACACTTTATAACCCAAAACTCATGCAGTCAGCATATAAAGTAGATGAGACGTAAAGCATTCTCTAAATATTTAGTTCCTTCTCCTTCATTCCAGCATCAATGAGACGTAAAGCATTCTCTAAATATTTAGTTCCTTCTCCTTCATTCCAGCATCATAAATCAATTAATGTTTAGAAAATGTTCACAGCTAAAACATCTATTAACTATTTATCAGCCTTCATTAGATCAGATGGAGGAGACGCGTCAGGGAGGAGGTTCTGATCCAACAGTCCCTCCAGCGGGAGGCGCTTCTCTGTTAGATCTCCTCTTCCTTCCAGCAGGAGGCGTTGTCTGATGCGTCTCCTCTTGCTTTCAGTAGGAGGCGCAGTCTGATGCTTCCCTCTTCCCTCCAGCAGGAGGTGCTGTCTCTGTTAGATCTCCTCTTCCTTCCAGCGGGAGGCGCTGTGGTTCCTCCCTGCCTCTACAGTCAGACCCTAAAGAGTTCTCCTTGTTTGATCTGCAGCTGATGGAGAACATGACGGAGCGGGTGAGGAAAGGCATCCTGGAGGCGGAGCTGCAGCTGCAGAAGGCCAATGAGGAGAAGCTCCTGGAGGAGGTGTGTGTCACGCAGCAGCTGCTGGTCTGGCTCCTGGCGCCTCCTAAGATCTTTGTCTGTGTTCCAGGGAATGCTGAGACAGCTCCCCCTGGTGGGCTCCGTGCTGAACTGGTTCTCCCCGCTGGAGAGCTCCATCAAGGGGAGGAGCTTTAACCTGGCAGCAGGTAGGCTACTGAACGTCTGCAGACTGTCTGGGATTGGAGGAAGGAGGGGGGACGAACCAAGCTGGGAGGAGGAGGGGGAGGAGGAGGAGGAGGAGGAGGAGGAGGCAGAATGAAATAGTTATGATGAAAATAAAAACCATCCAGTCAGAGATCATCAATGCTGCATGTTTTCATCTTCTTCTTTGACCCGTTGCAGACGGGCGTGTTTCTGTTTCCATGGTTACAGCCGTGTGCTTTAACCCCTCTGCTCCTCAGGTTCTCTGGACTCCACAGACGTAACGTACTCCACCAAAGCCCAGGCCGGCAGGATGTCCCTGCAGGACACGCCCAGCCTCCCGTCGAAGAGAAACCCGGGTAGGAGGCTCTGTTCTTCCTCACTGCGCTGCTTAACGCACGGAATGCTGCGT
>NW_015152295.1:52399-55219 GCF_000732505.1 Cyprinodon variegatus
TATGTTCAATATTTCTACGTTCAACGATGAGACACGGCAGTCCATCTTTCTGGGTTTGATCGCTGTAGCCAAAGGAGAACCAGAGAGATGAAAGAGATTTTAAAAAGATTAAAAACCAAATGAATTCATTGAGTCAGAATAGTTCTTCTGTCTTTTCCCTCCAATAAAGCAGGTGATTCTCTTCAGGGATCTGAACATCCAGGAAAGGCTCCTGACTGACGCTCTATAGATCTATTTTCCTAGATGGAACAGTCTGATGAGGATCAGACGTTCACTCCTGTCTGCGCTCCTTCCTCCTGCAGGTCAGAGGTTGTTTCGGCGTCCAGGTGTCGGATCGGACTCCATGAGCGAGACCAGCTCCATCGGAGCAGCTGAGGAGGCCTCCATCACCCCCCCCTCCACGTCTCACCCTGAGACACTGGATGTCTCCACAGGAGACGGGGCTCCGCCCACGCAGGAGGAGGGTCTGCAGCTGGATCTCAGTGGGAGATGAAGAACATCTCCACCTCCAGGCGTCCTCCATCCGTCCAGAACCAGCCGCCGGTCCATCGTGTCCAACGTGTCCAACATGTCCAACATGTCGCCGTCCTCCCCTCCTCTGCCTCCCCTCCCCTCCTCTGCCTCCACTCCTCCCTCCTGCCGCCGTGGCACTCAGGAGCAACAGGAGCTGTGAAGGCAGAGGAAGGAGGCCGTCTTCCCATCCTGGGATTACTCCCATTTATTTCTGTCCAGAGGTCAGAGGTCAGTCTGGGGCCTCCAGTAGCTCCGCCTCCTCTGTGTTCAACCCAGACATTATACCGATCCCACAATGATTGGACGAGAAGCTCTGGAGGCGGGGCTTCTTCACTGTGATGGAGAAGAAAAAAGTTATATTTAGAAGAAAGATGATTTAAGGAGTTATTGTTGACAAACGGATGAATGTAGATCAGAGCCTCGTCATGCGTTACTGTTGCCCCGCCCCCCCATGCCGCTTTCACCCCGTTCAGAAACGTTTTCTTCTTCTGCAGACCGTTTTCTCCTATTTATCGACTCACTGCACAAAAAACCAATCTATGAAGTTTGAATGAGAAAAATGATCTATAATGATCAGAACCACTGATGTCAGAAACTGAAGTTAAACGTAACCTTTGATCTAATCTACTGTCTAATCTAATCTAATCCAGTTTAAAACGGCTGAATTCAAATGAAGTTTTCTTTTTGCTCTGATCATTAGGATTCAGTTTTGTCCGTCCGGCGGATCCTTCGGTGTTTCTTCTCTGCTGATATTTTTATTTAAACTAGTTTGAGTCGATCTGAGTGGTTTCTGTCGCCCCCTACAGGCGGCTTTATTGGCCATTTGCACTTTAATGAGGTTTTCATGAACGGATCGGTTTCCCAGGAACCAAAGCTTTGTGTCTGCGATGAATGCGATGCCAAGTGGACTGCTAGTCGCAGCGTTAGCCGCAGCGCTGGCCGCAGCTTTAGCCGCAGCGCTGGCCGCAGCTTTAGCCGCAGCATTAGCCGCAGCGCTGGCCGCAGCTTTAGCCGCAGCTTTAGCCGCAGCTTTAGCCGTAGCGTTAGCCGCAGCTTTAGCCGCAGCTTTAGCCGTAGCTTTAGCCGTAGCGTTAGCCGCAGCTTTAGCCGCAGCGTTAGCTGCAGCTTTAGCCGTAGCGTTAGCCGTAGCTTTAGCCGCAGCGTTAGCCGCAGCGTTAGCCGCAGCTTTAGCCGTAGCGTTAGCCGCAGCGTTAGCCGAAGCACAGCCCACCTGCAGGGTCAGGTCTCCTGCCTCACAGCCAGAATAACTGACCTGGTCTGGTTGGATAGAAAAGCTCTGAGATTCTTAGTTGGATCCATATGTAGACTTGGACTAGGCCGCTAAGGCCAGCTGTCCTATCTCTGGACCTCCACCCAGGTCTCCATGGATGGATCAGAGCTCTGTTACATTGCTCCAGAACCAAACCCTGGACCTGACCCGTCTGCCGGGTTCCCGGGTCTTCATGAGGGACCTTGTTCTCTAAAGAACCAGTGAGACCAGAACAGCTGCAGGTGTTCTGGTTCCAGGGATCGATTATTTCCTGCTGCTGGGAGTCTGTGAGGTGGGGATAGATTCATTATCTTACCCGCATCATTCTGGGAGCTTCAGCGATCAGATGCAGCCTGATGAAATCTAACAAACGTAGATCTATGGGCGGTGATCTGAAGGTTCTAAAAGGGTTTTCTTTGCACTTCTAGTTGTTTTATATCTGTGATTGTTTTGGGTTAATCCTGTTTTTATTGCAACCGTCCTGGAAGCTGCCTCCAGGATCAGTGTCCACCAGCTGGATGTCTGCTCAGGGTTCAGCTCCAAACGGGCCTGAGAGACGTTCACCTTTATGAAAAAGGTTCTTTGAAGCTTTTATCTACACCTCAGCAGACCGTCAGTCTGAGCGTCCCAGGAACGGACTGATGATCCGGTTGAACGGATCAGAACCGGACAGATGCTAACTGACAGCGAGGCTCTTCTCCACTGAACCGCGGCACAAAAAGTCGGGTTTCCTTCGTAAACTTGATAAGAGAGGAAAAAGGAAGTAGGTGGAGCTTCCACCGCAGTCTTCATTCTTTTACTACTGGACCCTTTTCTTCTTCTATGGTGTAAATGAAGCAGAGTTTCTGGAGTCTTTCTGTTGTGGTGTTCTAATCAAAACATGAATAAACTTTTTAAGGGAAAAGAGGCTGTTTTCTGATTATTGGTTGTAATGTTGCTCAGTCCACAGGAAGCCGAGGGGAAAAGAGAGAACGTTAGAGATAGAACTAACAGATTCTGCAGAGTGGGAGAATAGAGATAGAATGAAGCAGAATGAT
>NW_015152295.1:56523-60179 GCF_000732505.1 Cyprinodon variegatus
CATCCTGTTAGCTTTGTCTTTACTCACCAGTAAACACATGAAATGATCAGCATCATCTAAAGACATATTGTTTGTTTTGTCCCTAATGGTGTCAGACCTGCAAACTTCTGTCCGTGTCCATTTGGAGAGCGTAAGTTTTCACCAAGCTGCAGCTTAGCAAGCAGCCTCACAGCAAATGGGTTTTTCTTTTCCATGCGGCTCACACCAAAGGATCTTCAGGAGACGTTCTCCTCCAGTCTGGCTCTATAAGTTCTGAAACTCAAGAGAAATGTGTTGTAGATAAAACAGAGGCCCAAACATTACATAAAAAAACATAATTCAATTTAGATGGTGGGAATAACCTCATGCCTCAGAATTATATTAAGGAATTGGAAATCAACCAAATGACCTAGAGTCCAAGAGTGGAAAATCTGAATGAGTGAGGCCACCTCCTCTGAGGTGATGATGGGAAGGATGAGGAGTAAAGGTCCTGTGGAACTGGGACTTTTTTCATGGAACATCTGACTTCTAACTAGAGCTAAGAGCTTGAAGCCTGACTAAAGGAATACTGTTATCCTGTCCTGTTTTATTCATCTACTGTAGTAATGTTAAATAGGAGAAGTTGTTGATATTCCTTCTGTTTTTATTTTATATACCCATATATTGTATTTTATTTTATTGGACAGGAACTACCTAAGCCTCTGAAAATGTTTCCCTGTAATACTGGCCCGTCTATCTTTCTTTTCTATATGGTGTATCATACCAAGTATGTTTAAATAGAAATTTGAACTACAAAAATAAATAGAGAGAAATGTGTTGCAAAAGGTCTGTTTTGCAGCAGCTCGGCTCTGAACCTCATCCATCATGACTTATCCTCGATCCTTCTGTAGATCTGGGCCTTTGGCCTGGATCTCCATGGCGGATGCCTCTTCCGATGTGGACCCCCACGCAGATCCTCTGTGCTGTGCTTTGACTGTTCCCAACTCTGTGGGGGGGACGACAAGTCCCGCCTCCTGGGTCCTGTGGAGCCAATGGGCTGAAAGGGGGTTTTAGAGCAGAGAGGTCTCACAGCTGCTCCATGAGCCAAAACTGCATCCTGTTCTCAGGTTATCATGTTCAGATGAAACATGGAAACTGGTTCCTGATGTCCTAAACCACCATCAGCCCCATGGCTCAACATTTCTCTATCTGCATAATGGGTCTGTTTTAGACTTAAACAGATTTATTTCTCATTTTGTTTACACAAGTGGAAAACAAAAATACATTTCATTTAGAACAGCTCTCTGGATAATTAAATTTTTTTAAAGTGCAGCCTTTATAAAATATATATGTTGTCTTCTCAATTCAGAGGGCCCCCTGCATAGGGCCCCAAATTTCCTAAATCCACCCCTGGATTTCAGTCATTTGAAGCTATAGATCTTTCCCTGAGCAGACCATCCTAGTGTCGTCAGAAAATAAAGTAAACTTAAATTTGCTGGTATATGAAAAATATCGATTATATAAAATAAAAACAGTCCCAGCATTGATCCTTTGGGTACACCATTATTCCTCCCAGCTGTTCCTACCGGTCCCTATTTGCAAATAGGATTTGGTCCAGTATCAAGTTTTCATATCACTATTTGATGATGGTTTGAATGGAGTACTTTCCTCTGATCTATAAACATTCCTACAGCCGTTATTTTGTCAGTTATTCCATTTACATCCATTAAAGCTGAGGCAGTTCATCGTTTGTTTGCAAACCGTACTGATTTTCATGAAGTAATTTATGCTTTTCGAGTGAGGTTGGAGCTACCAAGTATAAATGTGCTTATTTTCTTTATTACTACTTCATAAATGGTCAATGTGAGCTTTAAAGGAAAAGTCCGGTCAGCAAGGAAGAATCAATGGATCACTATTTATACCTAAAACTTTAGCGTTAATCAGTAAAACATAAAAATAATAATTGTTGTGGCAATCACTGAGTCTGGGAGCGGCCATTTTTGCCCAAATATAGTAGCCCCTCCCTCCTGCCATCTTCCAGCAGTGACGTCACGGTGCGGTAAGCCTAGCGCCATTCTCCCCGCTTTCCAAGCTAAATCAATGGGNCCTTAAATAACCTGGTTGGAACTGGATCTAACATCCAAGTTGAAGGCTTAGATGAAGACAATAGTTTTGCTAACTCTAAAAGTTCAACTGGATCAAAGCAGTCTAAACCCGGTTCAGATTTCATGACTACCTCAGATGCTGCCCCCCCCTCCAGAGACAAACCAATCGTCACTCGAGATTGTTAGAAATAATCACGTTTAAATTTTTGGGGTACTTTTATTTTCAGTATTTTCAATAATTTAAAAAAAGGTGCATTAGTCTTAGTTATCTATATATTATATTCATCTATTGGTAAAATTCTGTTTATAATAGTATTCATCTCTATACTTATTCAGTAGAACCATGTCTTGTATTTATGGAACCATTATTTATCCTGCACTTGCTGCTGTTGCACTTCTGGTTAGACCTAAGCTGCATTTTGTTGCCTTGCACCTGTACCTGTGCAATGACAATAAAGTTGAATCTAATCTAATCTAATTAGTATGATGAATATTTGCTGTCTGGGGTCTCCAGCTTAGTTTCCATCTGAGGAGACATTCCTGCCCCCTGAGTTCACTGAGGATCCTGATCTGCTCACCTAAGACACAAAACATGGTAGGAACCCTGGATCATGGATTATTAAAGGAAATAGATATTAAAGCAGCAGTTTGAATTAGTTTACTTTTCTTTTTAGTGATTTTGCAAACTAAAACAAAACGTGTTTTTCATTAAGGATCCTGGTCTGTTTCATCTTTCACAACTTTTTTCACATCAAAACATCACATTTTACACAATCAAATGTTTTCATGCAGTTTAAATAACTATGACTCTGTTAACTAATATGTTTAATGGAATTTATAAACTAAAATAATATAAGCATTTCATGATTATTATCAATAGACAACATTAATAAATGATACTAGAATATGAAAAACATCTGACTTTGATCTTTTCTATGCTTCTTGCTTTACTTTCTACGTCTTAAGACGGGATCTTGTTCACGAATGAGGGGAAAATGGAGCGGGAGATCGATAGGCGGATTGGTGCAGCGTCTGCTGTGAAGCGGGCGCTGTACCGGTCTGTTGTGGTGAAGAGAGAGCTGAGCCAAAAAGCAAAGCTCTCCATTTACCTTTGATCTACGTTCCTACCCTCATCTGAGGTCATGACCTCTGGATCATGACCGAAAGAACGAGATCCCGGATACAAGCGGCTGAAATAAGTTTCCTCCTTATTGTGTCTGGGCTCTCCCTTAGAGATAGGGGGAGGAGCTCAGTCATCCAGGGAGGACTCAGAGTAGAGCCGCTGCTCCTCCACATCGAGAGGAGCCAGTAGAGGTGGCTCGGCCATCAGATTAGGATGCATCCTGGACGTCTCCCTGGTGAGGTGTTCCAGGCACGTCCCACCGGGAGGACGCCCACGGGGAGACCAAGGACACGCTGGAGAGACTATGTTTCTCTGCTGGCCTGGGAGCATCTTGGGACTCCCCCGGAGGAGCTGGACCAAGTGGCTGGGAGAGGGACGTCTGGGCCTCCCTACTGAAGCTGCTCCCCCCGCGACCCGACCCTGGATAAGAGGAAGAAGATGGATGGATGGATAAAAAAATAAATAAAAAC
>NW_015152295.1:60687-67065 GCF_000732505.1 Cyprinodon variegatus
TATATTTTTTTTATTCATGTGCTTGAATTTAGCAAAAACACAGAAACAAAATGTCCTGCAGGTCATCGCGCTGCACAGTGAACAGGCTCATCTTCTGAGTGCATGTTGGACAGCAGGACTGTTAGAAACCAGTTAAATGATCCTCATATATGAGCCTTCCCTCCTTGGTTTTTATTAAACATATTCATCCAAAACTCTTAAATGCAATTCTAAATGATCAAGAAAAATTGTTATTAGTCTGATTTACAGTTTATGTTGGATTTTATCTCCTGCGCTGCATACAGTAGATTTTCTTGTGTGCTGACGTGTGAGCAGTGTGAAAATGCGCCCAGTAACGCATCTTCATTCACTCTCTCAGTATTATTATTGTTTAACATTTACTTGAGTATTTTTGGGTCGTTTGCCTAAAATAATAATCTTAGTTTTAGAAATTCTGACTGATAATTTATTATTGTTAATCCATTGTTTTAACTTGTTGAATTCTGCTGAGATTTCAGCAGATTTAAAATTAGGCAATACTAGGCAGCTGTCTAGCGCCCCAAGTTCCTGGGGGCCACTGATCATTTATTGAACAGGATGGAATCATTTCAGGTTTAAAGGACTTTCAGAAGTTTGATTTCTGAACATAAACGGACTTTTCCTTTAAATATCGAGCATATTTTAATTAAAAATCTTTAGAAATGAAGCGCATGCAGAGTAAATCAGCCTCAGACCGATAGGGGGCGACGGTAGGTGAATCTGCTGCGTCATGAGGTCATAATCTACCGACGTGAGCCGTTTGCTGTTGTTCTTTGGGAAATGTAGTTCATTACTTTGAAATGTCCTCCATTTTGAAGAGGCTCTGGTTTCTTAAAACACCACAAGTCCCAGCATGCTTCGCGCCAAGCAGGTCTACCGAAGGCACAGAGTAGCTCACGCGGACAGTCTCTGGGAGTGCTGAGTCGATCCTGTCCGGAGCGGCAGAGCGGAGCGGAGCGGCGGGTCTTCTTCATATGAACCGGAGCAGCAGCGGAGCCAGGGAGGACCGAGCAGCCGAGCGGGTTAGACTCTGAGCAGGACCGAGAACCGCGCAGCTCCGACCGCACTCAGTCACAAGCCAAGAGCCACGATGGACCCCAGAGACACGGCCCCTGATTCCTGGGAACAGGAGGACGAGGCCGCGGCGGACGGGCGGCTGGAGGCGGCCTTCACCGCCCTCAACGTCAACGCCAAGCCGTTTGTTCCCAACGTGAACGCGGCAGAGTTTGTTCCGCCTGCTGCGGTGGGAGCGGAGACGCTGGAACCCGCTGGTGAGTCACGTTGGCTGTTAGCAGCTAACGGCTAGCTGTAGCTTAGCGGCTGTTCGCACGCGCGTCGGTTGGAGCCTGATTACAAACAGGCTGCGTGGCTTCCGGTCACGTTTCCCGGATCTTTGCGGTCCAGTCGGTGTGGCGGAGCCGCCGGTCCGGCTCCCCGGGAAGCTGAGCCTCCGGTAACCGGCGGGGAGCTGCTAGCATGCGGGCTAACCTGTTCACCGGTCAGAGGCCGTGAGGTAGAACCCACCGGTGATCGGATCCACTCGATCAGCCCACGGCTGCTCTGATAGGGGCGGACAGCGGCGTGTTGGCGTGACGTGGGTTTTTCTGACGCATTATTGGTTTAGAGTGGAAAGAACCACGAGAGGAGCAGGAGGAGACCAACCCGGAGGTTCAACAGACAAACCTCCGCCAGCTCCTCAGGAGGAGTAGCTGCTCCTTCTCCTCTAGTGGCTCCTCAGGAGGAGCTGCTCCTTCTCCTCTGGTGGCTCCTCAGGAGCGGCTGCTCCTCCTCCTCTGGTGGCTCCTCAGGAGGAGCAGCACCTCCTCCTCCTCTGGTGGCTCCTCAGGAGCAGGAAGTGTGGAGGTATCTCCTAGCATCCATCCTTTCATTCAGCCTGGTTCTGCTAGAAGCAAAGAGGAGGCTGTAGGAGTTGTCATGCTCTGGGCTCTTCTTAAACACCAGCAGATTAAATAAAAACAATAAAACTAAAGTATCTCTGCAGACAAATCAGCTTCTATTATTATTATTATTATTCTGTGAGGTTTGAATGTTTAGTTTCTATAATTCATCACTCAGCAGCGAAGCGTCATCATAGAGGCTGAAAGGTCAGAGGTCAGATGCAATCGGCCACCATTGTTCCTCTGCTGGTGCATCTATTCACAATAAGCAGCATGTTCTCAGATGCTCATCTTGACTTGGTGACGAACGTTGAAGCTCTCATTAGGATGGTTTCATGCCTCGCTTCCTTTCTGATGGAGTCACAGCTGTAGCCGACCTCTGACCCCAGCATCATCTGATGCTCCATCCTCTGCTTTAAAGAGCAGCAGTTACCATGGTAACCTCTGTGTACTTTGATTAACCCCTGGAAGAAACAAAGTTCACTTTTAGTTTGGAAGTTGTGAGTATTTTATGATAATAATAATAATTAGAAATGTAACCCCTCCCCTTGGGGAGCAGCGGGCTGCCATTGTGCGGCGCCCGGGGAGCAGTGTGGGGTTAAGGGTCATTCTCAGGGTCCTAGAGTGTCAGGCTGTGGGAGTCGGGTTTAAACCTCAGGATTCTAACCACTAGGCCACCCCCCCCCCCAAAAACTTTCTAAGAAATCTGTTTTAGTCCAGAGTCCCGTTGATAAGTCAGTTTTATTAGGCTTTTATTTTTATAGGCAAGTCATTAAGAACAAGTTGATATTTACAGAGGCGGCCTGACGAGAGGAGGAAACACCCAGGAAAGGGAAGTAGGGCTGTTTAATAACAATAACAGTCCAATGATAGATGGTTAGAAGCAGATTGATCTGAGGAGCTACAGGAGAGCAGCTGATGGAGGAGCCGTTATCGCTGATATGGACGACCGTCACTGAAAACCTTTCCTCCTCGTCCTCCAGTAGAGCCAGAGCATCCATCCCTCAGCACTACTCCCAGCCGTCACAGCCGTGTTTACATGTGTGGATGCTTTGGTTTGATCAGTGGAACAATCATCAGAGACATGATGGAGAAAACATTGATTTAAACAGATGCTGTTTGGACCTTTATGGAAAAATGTCCTTTTTATTTGAACCCTTTTCAACTAAATCCTGGTTTGATGATCAGACTGACGCCTCGGTTGGTCTATCCACACGGAGCGTGTTTTCCTAGACCAATCGTTGGGTTGGTCTGCGGGTAAACTGTCTGTCGATGGACCGGCCGGTCGGTCGGTCTGGGGGTGGACTGTCTTTCGGGCCAGTCTGGGGATAGACCGACCGTCTGGTTGGTCTGCCGGTGGACCGTTTGTCGGGCCGGTCTGTGGGTAGACTGTCTGTCAGGCCGGTCTGCGGGTAGACTGTCTGTCAGGCCGGTCTGTGGGTAGACTGTCTGTCAGGCCGGTCTGCGGGTAGACTGTCTGTGGGGCTGGTTTGCTGTTGTCTTGCTAGGTGTCATGAGCAGTTGGGTGGTGAAGCTCGTGGATCCATGGAGGCTGAGATGGCGTCATGCTTCCTCTGCTCTCTCACTGATTGGACGCTTTAAATGGACCTCAGTCTCTCTTATCGTCAGTCTGGTCTCAGTAATGGTCAGACTGATGTGGGTCAGTCTGTCTATTTTTATCAGCGGTAAACAGCTGATGGGTCTCGGCGCCGTACCTGCTGACCATCAGGTTGGAGGTCTGGAACTGGTCCCAGCAGCTCTCACCCTGACTGCTGATTGGAGCAGGTCACCTTCAGGAGAAGTTGGTCTTTATTCCAATAATAAATAAATAGATCCTAACAGTTCAGGTGGGAAAGTTCTGATGAGGCAGAGAAAAACATTCACCTGTTCTTCCTCCGTACCTCAGCTTTCCTCTACGGATCTGACCATGGACAGACTGATGGGGTCTGATGCTGCTGGAAACTGAAGACTGATCTGTGAGGAAAGGGGGGGGGGTCACCAGCAGACGGCGTATTTCTAAACCATCACATTAGAAGAGCCTGAACGAAAACACGGATATTGAATCAACTGACTACATTTCTCTAAAAGTTTCTACTTCTTCCTAAACCGGTGAATGTGTTAGAGAGGAACGTTCTGGAAGATCGTTTACCTTCCAGCTGATCAGCAGTTTCCTGAATGTGAACATTAATCCAGTCTCTGCCTGGACGGCAGGTAGCATCGCTAACGCTAGCTGTTCAAGTAAATATAGCCTCCATGATTGCAATGTTCAACATCGCTCCATGACTGACCTGCTACTCTACTTCCTGTTCATCACAGGACGCCGTTACGCTGCTGGTTAATTCTCTCCAGTGGATGGAAATGGTTTGTTTTTTTCCCCACGGTTTAATAGTTGACCTGAGACTCTGGTGGTAAACGTTTCCCACTGGTGGATGAATGTGGTTGATGGTTGATGGAGCGGCTTTGATTGCTTCTGTCTGTCGATTCACTGCTTTTCTAGAATGCAGTGATTTCTGCTCACAGCAGGATGACCAGCAACGATTATTAACCTCATGTTTGAACCGCCATCCAAAGATCATCTAAAGCTGCCTTCAGCTGAACGGCCATCATCATGATGATGATGAGCTGAACGTAAACCAGGCCAGACATGGAGAGCTCCACCATCAAAGCCACAGACCCCGCATTGACTGTAACAGCGCAGGGATTACAGCCGCCATCTTGGGGAGGTCAACCTGCTCCCCTAAAGCCGGACGTACACTGAACCACACGGTTTAGTCGTACAGTGTGAGCTCACAGCTCAGGATTTCTGTTTGGCCCGCCGCTCTGATGCGATCTACCTGCTCACGCTGTACGACTAAAAGGAACGTCTGACTCCGCTCCGCGGTGAGATGGCGCCGCTCTGATGCGTTAATCCAGAAGAGGAAAGAGAGTAGGAGAGGAATATGAAGCTCTCTAGAGGGAAACGCGCTGCCTTGGATATTTGGGCAATTTTGTGTGCGATAGCCCCAAAAAAAAAAAAAAAGCAAAGAGGTATTTGAAGAAAAGACATGGCTGAACAAACATGGCTACCAGGTCAGAACTGCATTTCACTCATTGCCCCCCCCGCCATGCTGCTGTGTTTACATCTGAGAGGAAGAATCCTTCTTTGCACCCTGAGCCATTTGCCAACAACGGTCGGACCTCACGATTCCTGATGGGGAGGTGGTAGTGAGAGGCTGAGCGGCGCGCGTAACCCCCTGTTCACTACAGGCTCACCACGCACCATCAGGCTGAAAGTTGGCCTGATTGAAAGATTCTCGCACGACTGGAAAATGGCCCTGAGAATCTAACTAACTAACCCTAACCAACGGTGTAGGCCGGGCTTAACCTGCTGCTTCAAGCAGCAGAGAAGCAGGATGCCTCAGCCCTGCAGCGCAGTTTGGTTTATATCTACAGACTGATGACATCACGGGTGGAGGGAGAGATTCAGAGCTTTGAAGACATTGGTGAATAAACCGCAGATATACACTACATAGATTAGAAACTCCTTTGTTCTCCCATAGTGGGGAAAATCTGTTTCAATAGCAGCAAAAGGTTACAGCAAAGGTGGTCACACAATGAGGAGCTGAGAAAGTGCATAAAAAGAACAGAATAAGTATTAAAAATATTTATATAAATATGTAGTATCAACATATCCAGTTTTATGCTTAAATACAACCACAGCTGAACAAAGTGCTTTAATTAAAACATGGTTAAAAATAAATGATTATAAAAGATAAACATAAATACTGTGCATCTGAAGAACAGATTATCAATAAACAGCTGTGGATATTTGACATTATTAAAGTTACAGTATTATATAATATTTTTACAGCGTAGTTAAAAACAAAAGGAGCCCTGGGAGCCTGAGGGTTCTGCCAGTATCTTTGCTGGTCCCAGTGTTCCTTCACTCTGCTGCACTGAGATATCTGATGCATTTCCACCAATCTGCTGTAACTCCTCCAGTTTGGGGGCCACTGCCCCGAGGGCCCCAATGACCACGGGTCCCACTGATGCCTTGACCTTCCAGGTTTAAAGGAACATTTGTAATCAGAGTATAGCATGAAGTTAATTAAACTTGTGTGATATTGATTTGGTCAGGTAAGCAGCAGAGGGAGGGGGGGGTTGGGGGGGGTTAATCAGTTTCAGCTGCTTTGGTGTGAATAAAATTACCAACAGGTGAACTAGAGGAGCAACAATGAGACGACCATCAGAACAGGAATGGTTTCACAGGTGGAGGCCACTGACATTTTATCCCCTCATCTTTTCTGACTCTTTTTCACCAGTTTAGCATTTGGCTAGGGTCGCTGTCACTACTGTTAGCATGCAGCGCTACCTGGACCCTACAGAGGTTGACAGGCAGTCCAACTCCTCCAGGATGGGTCATCAATACGTGCCATTGCCAGAAGGTTTGCTGCGTCTCCCAGCACAATCTCAAGAGCATGGA
>NW_015152295.1:67895-70719 GCF_000732505.1 Cyprinodon variegatus
GCCCCATGTTGTCAGGTATGCAGACACGCACGTGGGGCCATAAAAATTACTGAATACCATTTAGAGTTGCTGCAATAAAACTTCAGCTAAATTAACTAGCCTGCTGCATCATTTTTTCACTGTAATTTTTGGGGTGTCTTTGAATTCAGTCCTCTGTAGGTTGATCATTTTCATTTCCATCAAATGATGCGGCATCCTTTGTTCCTAACACGTCACCCAGTCCATAGCAGTAGAAATAAACAGCATTATGGTTTATTCCCATTGAGATCTGATGGGTTTTCAAAGTGTTGCTTTAATTTTTTGAGCACTGTAGAATAGAATATTCAGAATATTCTATTAACTCCACTAAGAACATTTAAATAAACTGAACTATTTGTTTATTTTCAGCAAAAAACAAACTTAAAAATTAATTAAACATTCAAAAAGTTGAAGTTGATTAAAATTTGATTCCTGGTCAACATCACAGCGAGCGGAGCTTTTGACCTCCCCAAGATGGCGTCACCAAATCATGCTAACAGGTGAAAGCGGTCAATGTGGGGTCTGCTCTGAGATTAGGAATGGTCTGAACCAGTAAGGGCTCAGGTTCTTCTGAGATTAACCAGTTTCTGTTTTCCTCAGCGATACCAATGAGCTCCTGGTCAGAATAATCTCTGCATAATCTGGGGCTGCTGGTGGATGCAGCTGTGGAAAACTAACTATTCAGTAGTTCTGGCTTATCTATGACAGAAAACGAGGTTTTGGCTTTTCAAACATTCAGATCGTTTCAAAAAGAGAGTATGCTGAAAATAGAATCTGCAAAGGTATTTCTGGAGCAAAGTCGGATCTTTTCAAACATGAAATTAGATGCACCAACGCACGGATGTAACCAAACATTTAAATGAAAATGTTTCCTGAAAGATGATGAATAATCAACAAAGCGTTGGCTGAATGCATGAAGCCTGCAGGCCCTGAGCTTTCTGCATGTTTAAATCTGAGCCGTTAACGTGCTGTACGGCGGTAGAAGGCATATGCCGTCCGTTCTTATTGATCAAGCTGTGGATATGTGTCGCAGTGACATCATTAATGGCAGGCAGAGGCACGTCTGAGGAGCAGTGATGGCTCAGGGTGGAGTAAAGTGGCTTCATAGTGCTAATAAGGTGTGATAACCAGGTGATGGATGACAGGAAGAGGCTGGTTTTCCAGTGATATAAATGACATCACTTTGTCGTTGTTAGCTTTAGCTTTTTCTCTGCCTTAAAGTTTTCACAGAAGCCTTCTGAATGCAGGCGTCCGCCCTCAATGTTGTTTTAGTCTTAGCCTCCATTAGCTGCTCCGTATTCTCTGCGCCTCGTTTCGCCATGATGATGATTTTTCAGGTTTGTTGTGATAAAACCAGAAACTTTCTTTCCTCTGGAAATCCAGGCTGAACAGGATTTAAACTGCTATGCTGTCGTCATCTAATACCCCGAAACCCGACCGCGCTGGTGAAGACATGCTTGTTTATTTACACTCTGGCCAAGCCTGGGTCCTGATAGTAAGCAGGGTAGGGGTTACTGTGCCTGAATAAAATGCCACCAAATGTAATGAATTTATCGGTATTATTATTGGAAATGCGATAGATGTCAGGTCTCCCTAGTTTCTGGTCCTTTGGTTTTATTCTCAGTCGGGACGTTTGGTTTGACCCTGAATGTCTGAGAATCGGACCGAACCGGATCAGGTCCGTCTTTGGTCGTTTATTTTGGTTTTTTAACGTGTCGACCTTTTCACGCCGACTCTCTGATATCCTGTGTTTGTAAAGCTCCCGTGGAGAACGGCGACGCAGAGATGACGGCAGAGGAGCCGTGGGACCAGAAAGACGAAGAGCCGACGCAGGAGGAGCCGGGAGGCGGTGACCGAGGACCAGAGGAAGCGGCCACGCCGGAGGACACGCCTCCTGAAATGATGATGGAGGAGGAGGAGGAGGTGTTGGTGCCAAAGGTACCAGCTGTACAGCCAGACGCTCCCAAGAAGGAGCACATCAACGTGGTTTTCATCGGACACGTAGGTCAGTGCTGCACCCGGGGGGGGCGGACCTTTGATGGTTGTTCTGGTTAAATAAAGGAAAATGTTGGATTTGCTCCTCAGACGCTGGGAAGTCGACCATCGGAGGACAGATAATGTGAGTCATTGTTCAGAGTGGCTCTGATTGGCTGATTGGCGTCGCTCTGACCCCTCCCCCATCCTGTCTGTCTAACAGGTATCTAACGGGCATGGTGGACAAGAGAACCTTAGAGAAGTACGAGAGGGAAGCTAAGGAGAAGAACAGAGAAACCTGGTGAGTGGAGCTCAGGGACAACATGGCCGCCATGGCGGCTCTCTATGACACGGCGCTCTGTCCTCAGGTACCTGTCCTGGGCTTTGGACACCAATCAGGAGGAGCGGGACAAGGGGAAGACGGTGGAGGTAGGCCGGGCGTACTTCGAGACGGACAAAAAGCACTTTACTATCTTAGACGCTCCGGGCCACAAGAGCTTCGTGCCCAACATGATCGGCGGCGCTTCCCAAGCTGACCTGGCGGTTCTGGTGGGTAGCAGAACCCGACCGCTCCAGCAGAACTGCTCACAAACTGGAATGTTCTGAACGGCTGCTGGTTCGTCTCCTCAGGTGATCTCTGCCAGGAAAGGGGAGTTTGAGACGGGCTTTGAGAAGGGCGGTCAGACGCGGGAGCACGCCATGCTGGCCAAGACGGCTGGCGTCAAGCACCTGATCGTCCTGGTCAACAAGATGGACGACCCCACAGTCGGCTGGAGCCTAGAGAGGTGGGTTCATGTCCCTGCTGCTGGCAGCTCAGTCTGCTGGGGTTAGA
>NW_015152295.1:75700-76970 GCF_000732505.1 Cyprinodon variegatus
GTTCATAAAAATGTTTTAGTGCAGCAGTAATGATCAGAGCTGCTCTGTTCCTCCTGCATAACCATCCATCCTACCTGCTTTATTTAACCTTTGGAGTTAAATTAAACTCCTTGATTTATTTTTAAATGTCTGCAGAAGCGATGGCAGCTTGCAGGTAGCGTCTGCCCCCCTCATAAAACTCCTGCATCAGTTTCTCTGATTGGTTGACGCTCTGGCGTCCAGCGGTTTATATTTCTGAACTCCATCATCAGACGCTGTGAAGCTCTGACAGGACGTCTCGGCGCCGCCTGACGGCGTCCGCCATTGAGTCGGACGCTTTGACACTCAGAACACATTCGCTGTGAACTCGCCTTCAGTCACGGGAGCGATCTGCTGCTCGGTGGAGGTTTCTAGTTAAAAATGATTTTACAGACGTCAGCGTCTCATAAACGAAACATTTTTCATTTTCTTTCTACATTTAAAACCTGATTTAGCTGCAGTTTAAAATGAAGCGAGTGTAAAAGGCTGATCCAGAGTCAGCTGTGCTCAGAGATGTTGATCTGTGCTCTCCTGCAGGACATGGGGACCGTGGTCCTCGGGAAGCTGGAGTCGGGTTCCATCAGTAAAGCTCAGCAGCTCGTCATGATGCCCAACAGGGTGAGATGTTCCACCTACAACCTTCACACTAACATGGCCGCTAATCTATCCCAGATTATTGGATTTTAATCCAGAAAAAACAATCTTTTAAAACAAACATTGGTTCTGGTTCTCCTCCCCATCCCTCCCTCTCCTGACCCGTCTGGGTCCATGCAGCACGTGGTGGAGGTTCTGAGTCTCCTCTCGGATGACGTGGAGACGGAGGACGCGGGTCCAGGTGAGAACCTGAAGCTGCGGCTGAAGGGGATCGAGGAAGAGGAGATTCTGCCGGGCTTCATCCTCTGTACCTCTGACAGCCTGTGTCATTCGGGTCGGACCTTCGACGCTCAGGTACGTCCGGCGGCAGTGGTTCCGCCGCTCGCCTCCCAGACGCCGGTCCTGATGTCCCGCTGTCCTCCACAGATCGTCATCATTGAACATAAATCCATCATCTGTCCGGGTTACAACGCCGTGCTTCACATCCACACGTGCATCGAAGAGGTCCAGATCACGGTAAGACGCCGCCGCCTCCCGTTGACCTCCTTCTGGAGCCCAGCCTCCTGCTAACGCGCGTCTCCCGGCAGGCTTTGATCTGCCTGGTGGACAAGAAGACCGGAGACAAGAGCAAGACGCGTCCGCGGTTCGTTAAGCAGGA
>NW_015152295.1:78965-80784 GCF_000732505.1 Cyprinodon variegatus
GGCCGCATCATGCTTCCTCAAACCAAACCCAGTGATCCCACTGAGTCCAACAGCGCTGGGCTGCATGTCCCTGGACTGTTGCCATGACAACCAGTCAGCGCTGGATGCTGAGGTGAGGATGAGGAGCAGCAGAGGCGAAGGTTTAAACGGTCAAAATGGAGGATCAGCTTCTGCCAACGCTGGCAGCTCTGTGATTGGCTGGATGGAGCAGCAGCCAGCTGACCTCTGACCTTTAGAGCTGCTGGGATCCTCAGAAACAGCAGTCCAGCAAAAATAAAATAAATGGAAAATAACTTTATTATAGGAATAGAAGCCTGTAGTTCATTCTGTTCCTGGGTGATCCGGGTCTCTGATCTGGTACCAGAACCGAGCCGTGACCCAAACGGTGATCTCTGGGTTTGATCCGATGTTGGTGTGGATCTGACTGAAGGTTGTGTCTGTCTGCAGGTAAGACCATCGCCATCGGGAAGGTCCTGAAGCTGGTCGCTGAGCGGGACTGAGGAGGACGGCGCCGCCTGGAGTCTCTGTGAGAAGGACGTGGCCTCTGTCCTCGGCAGCGGCGGCGGCTCCCCGTCGCGCCTCGCCGTGCGTCTTGAAGTTGAGCTCTGGGAAACAGAGGCGTGTTTTTAAACTGAATGCTAGCGGCAGGAGTCGGCTTTCTCATATTGAGATCTCCGTTCTGCCGTTCTGGGTCCAGCTCTCCCATTCCTCCATTAAACCAGCTCTTTTCTTCCACTTTCCATTTCTCTGGCCGCCGCTCGCAGGTGGTCGAACTTCCGCCATGAACACACGGACCAGGATGCTGGATGAGATTCCGAGGACTGGAAGTTTTCTCGGTTCTGTTTCCTTTTGCTTTTACCCAGTTTTGTTTCTGACGCTCCGGCTGATAGCTGCAGCGTTGATCAAATGTTAAAGCTGTTCCAATAAAACATTGATTGGGAAAATCGGCGTGTTTGTCAGAGCTCACCACCGCCCCCTGCTGGCCCACAGCCTGCATCAGATTTTAATGCTTGAAGTTGTTTTCTGATCTGACGATCATTATGGGAGGAATGAAAGGTTTGATTTTAATCAAAGAAGGAAAACAAATTTACTTCAGGTTCTTCAGGCTCCTGGAGCTGCTGGAGCTGCTGGTGTCCACCTGAAGCTAAAGGTGTTCATCATCTGGAGGTCCAACCAGACCAGAACCAAGCATCACNAGCTGCTGGAGCTGCTGGTGTCCACCTGAAGCTAAAGGTGTTCATCATCTGGAGGTCCAACCAGACCAGAACCAAGCATCACACCTTCGCTGCTCAATGTTTTATTTCAGGGTCAGTTTGTTCCCAGGAGCCATTTAATCAGATCTGGTCTGGTTTCCTCTGAAGGTCGACGTCCTGGAATCTCCTGGGAGACGGAATGGCTGCAGCCTTCCTCCTCACAGAGGTTCTGATCCAGGGAACGTGATCAGAACCTCTGTGGGGTTCTGGAGCTTTGGTAGCAACTGGACCAGCTGATAGATGAAGGCTATGGGGTGTCCATCACGCCGCAGCAGAACGCACCGTCCTTTGCTGACTATCTGCTCCATCACCTGCTGCAGGGCGGGGTTTCCCTCTGAAGCTCCGCCCCCACCCTGAATCAGGAATGTTTGTCTGATTAAAGCTGTGAAATGAAAAGAAGCAGAGATGTAATTCAGTCGGTTTCTGCTTTGAAAAGGTTTTGCTGCAGCTGTTCCTCCTCGCTCTGTGACTCCAGGGGGCGCTGTTGTGGTTCGTGCTAAAGTTAACCCTCCCTGAGGCTGGATTTGGCTTTATAATGAACTGCTGGTTCCGAATAATAGCAGCTG
>NW_015152296.1:0-1463 GCF_000732505.1 Cyprinodon variegatus
TGACAGACCGTAGTAGCCACGTTAGCTCAGCCATGTCTTTGTCCAAATGCGTCGTTGCCTTTTCTTTTTAGGGTTTTCAGCACAAATTTGACCTTTAACGAGTCAAACTTATAGTAAACTCAGCTGCCAAACTCCTACAAAGTTCTGTCCACTGTGACTTACACCCGCAATAGACAACGCTACAATGGT
Source organism: Cyprinodon variegatus (assembly GCF_000732505.1). Lineage (NCBI taxonomy): Eukaryota > Metazoa > Chordata > Actinopteri > Cyprinodontiformes > Cyprinodontidae > Cyprinodon > Cyprinodon variegatus. The sequence goes on from NW_015152296.1 coordinate 190, forward strand.
AAAGGTTTTTTTTTCTGATCATCGGCCAACAGCAGATTTCGTGCCTTGATACAAAGATTTTTTTTTTTTGCCTTTATCTATCCCACACCTTATTTCTGACACCCTGTAAGATAAATTATTTATGTGGAGAACAAACAGCAAAAACCAGTAAGGCAGGACTACAAGAGCATAAATTACACCACTTTGTTGTCACAGGTGTGACGTTGAGTTCAGCCGTCTGGTGGGAATAATTAACAGCCTTCATTCTTGCTGAAGTTCAACCAACAAATGACAAACAAGTCTTGATCTTCTTCTTTCAACACCCATTGATTTTTCTGTGGGTCTGAGTGGGTTTATTCTGTGTCTCAGTGTTGGCCTCTGTCCTCTGCTAGGATCAGATTGTATGGATGATGGATTGGATTCAGTTTATTTATATATTGGCAACTTAACAGGAAGAAACCTTCAGCAGAACCAGGCTCAGTGCGAAAGGCCTTCTGCCATGGCTGACTGAGGTTCAAGGTGACACACAAAAACCGCATAGAAGCATTGATCTATAAATACGTTCTAAAGCCTCTTCCCGTCTGAAAATAGCACCTTAGCGCGTGTTCTCCAAGCATGGTCGACCCACTAACAATCAGCATCTGGCTCCCTTCCCACTGGCTAAAAAAGCTGGTCTAACCCCTCACTGGCAGCTTGGTGGCCTCTGTTCCCCTGGTGTCTGGCGACTCCATTACACTGGTTTGGCGTTCATGGTGCCACCAGTGCTACAGAAATCAGGAAAGTAATCTGTCTGAATTCCTCCACCAGAGCTGCTCCATGTTTATCCAATGTAAACAGAGTTGTCTCTGCTTGTTGGATCAGAAACGACTGACGCCGTGCGTCGACGTCCAATATGGTGCCTTCAATAGTTATCACGTAATTTAGCGGGTCAACCCAGCTCTGATGTTCCCACAGCATGCCAATCAGAGCCCAGGATAATTTAACACGAAACACTTCAGAGTCATTTGACCCGGGTAGACACACGTCAGTGACCTGTTCCCAGTCACACTAAAAGCCCATTGTTCCCGAGTTTGAACTGTTTTTTCGGCCAGTGGGAAAGCGGTATATCTTAGAAAAGGTAACGGTAAACTCTACTCTGTCTAGGAAGGAAACTGTTAGACAAGCTTTGAACCAGTTTTCATGTCAAAGGGATGAAAGAGAGCAGGTCCAGGGAGTCTCAGTAAAGTGGAGCTCATATCTATGTCTAGGAGAGAAACAGGACTAAACACTGAAAAGCATTTATACTCAAAGGTGTT
>NW_015152296.1:2813-5663 GCF_000732505.1 Cyprinodon variegatus
AAAAAAAAATGCTTTTCTATAAAGTTGTGGCACCTTTATTTGTTATTTATGTCTTTTGCTATTTGTTTTTGGCCCATTTGTTGGTAACGTTAAGTAATTTCTGTATTTATAATGATGAGACTGAGTGATCAGAGGTTTATTTTGCTCCTGTGCAATAACTAAACTAGGAAAAAAAGAACCAAGCCATACCTGTCAGGTTGTTGACATCCTCCACCTACCCTAGTCAAGCTCCAGGAATCATTATATTTTAAAACTTGTGCACAAGAAATCTAAAATAAACACTTGTCAAACATTCTCAAACTACAACGTTCCATTCGGAGATCAATGTTTTGTTTATATTGAGTCTCCTAATTCACCAATAAGGGACTTTTATGGGAGGAGGGCGGGAAAGATTAATATGGTAAATTTGGATGTTTGTATGTAATTATGTAAATCCCTTTATTGTCCCACAATGGAGGAATTCCCTCTGCATTTAACCCCTCCCCTTGGGGAGCAGTGGGCCGCCATTGTCAGGCGCCCAGGGAGCTGTGTGGGGCTAAGGGTTTTGCTCAGGGACCCAGAGTGGAGGCTGTGGGGATCTAACCAGAGCACTGCTCCAACCACTAGGCCAACACTTCCTTCTCATTTACCCCTTCGCACATGTGCGAGCACTGAAAGTCCACGCCCACCTGCTGTGTGGGTCCGACTCTGTCAGTGGGGCCCACACCACTCGGGCCAGTATAAATAATGGTGAGACCCGACAGCCGGCTCCCAAATAGCTAATTTTCTTGAGCCATTTAGGAACCAGTGAGGGCTTAAAGGGCTACGTCTATGTTAATAGAATCTGGGGTCACAGTACGTAACCAACGTTCTGTTTCTTATAGGCTTCGCCCTTTATGGCTCTTGCCAGTAGGTAAAGCCGGGCATACACTGTACAATATTTTTTTTGCCCTTTTCAAGCTGATTCTCCAGTCATGTGAGAATTCCTTGGATTGCGCTGACTCCCACCCGGATAGTGCCTCCTGCCACATATAGTATGAGCGCCGTAACGAGGGGCGGTCAGCCTCTTACAACCGCCTCCCCATCAGGAATCGTAAGGTCGGGAAAAAATCACACATTCTTGGAATTCAGTCGGTCCTCCTGAGGAGTTGGTGGGTAAATCCTGCTGCTGAAGCAGAGCTACGAGCCGATTTACCAGAACCTCGAGCACTGAGGATGTACAAACAACGGAGGAGTTCTTCTTCCTGATTGATGAGTCCAACCGGTGCCATCTCTCGGCGCTGAGTCTAACGATGTTTTTAGACGTATAGTGTGAGCAAGTAGATCGCATCAGAATGTCGGGTCACACAGTGTGAGAACATTCATGTAACCCGTGAACTTTTAAACCCTGTGGTTTTGTCGTACAGTTTGAGTTGTAGCTGCGTTCAATGATTGAAAATGGTATCTGGTATCGGCCAATAGAACACAGCCAGGTATCTGGTATCAGTATCGGCCAGACATGTTCACAAGTCATTTTTTGCAAGTCCAAGTCAAGTTTCAAGTTTTGAGAGCTCAAGTCAAGTCTCAAGTCTTGAGAGCTCAAGTCCAAGTCAAGTCTCAAGTCTTGAGAGCTCAAGTCCAAGTCAAGTCTCAAGTCTTGAGAAGGCCTGTCGCAATAATNAAAAAAATTCAAATCTGTAGCATTCCTACTTTTTAAAAAATCTTTCAATGTAAGAAAATAGTCAAGTGAGATGTATTCATGTAGCAGTGGACCCTATAAGCCCTGAATGTTGATGGCTGCTCTCTGTAATGTCATGTCAGTTGTCACTTTTTTTTCCCAGCTTTTTCATTACACTGTGACAAGTACAGAGCAATGAAATGTATCCCTGCATTTAACCCATCCTCTTGGGGAGCAGTGGGCTGCCACTGTGCGGCACCTAGGGAGCAGTTTGAGATTAAGGTTTTATGCTCAGGGACCCAGAGTGGCAGTCTGTGGGAGTGGGGCTCAAACTCAGAACCTCAGGATTCCAAGCTCTATGCCGTAACCACTAAGGTGCCACTCCCCCCTATTGCTCTACTTTATTTTCTTTGATTCAGGTTGATCTGTGTTTAAGTAAATGAAATGATTTATTATACTTTCTAAAATTTCTTATGAATTTGTGACAAGGCAATGGCCAACTCCTTGTGGTGGATATTTAGATTAGTGGCTCTTTATTGGATTTGTGGTGCACTATTTCTGTTATTGTGCTTCCTTTTGTTTAAGGTCACCATCCTGTTTAGCCATATGGTCACAGGGCTAAGCCTTTGAACTTTTCACCTTTAGTGTAAGACAGAGTGGATGTGATAGTATTATAAAATGAGTATTTTCATATTGTGTTTAAATTTTGTAAATGAAATAGAAGTTCCTCCTATTTAGGATTGATTCATTCTGTGTGAAACTTCAAAGTGTGGTTGTTGCAATAAATTGTATCTATAATAAAAGAGTGGTTACTAAATAAGTAGGAACTAAATCATATTTGCATAGCACAGTTCTTTAAAACTTACATCAAATACGTTATTGTAGTTTATTATAATGTTCCATCTGCCATTCTGTTTATTAAAAGTAGAATAAAAGAAGAGAAACTCATTGCAGCTCCTGAGTAAAGACCATTTGTATTATTACTTACCCACCAGAGGAGGCGCTCTTATACCATAAATGATATTGAATAATAGACTTATTTGTTTTATAGGTCCAGATTTTAAACTAACCTTTTTGAAATATAATACATTTATAGGATAATCTGTTTTTAGTATGGGCCTAATATCTCTGCTTTGTTTTTAACCCTGCTCAACCTTCTCTGTAGAAGTTTATAAGTTTTCTAGACCCTGTTTTTACTGTTATTGAGTGTGTAC
>NW_015152296.1:7932-8912 GCF_000732505.1 Cyprinodon variegatus
ACAATCACAATCCTGCCTTTTATTAATACATATGAGGTTAGCAACTACAAGAGATAAAGAAAAACCCTAACAGCAGGACAATAACAATACTTTTATAAAAGAAAGATTGTGGCAATAACTTTTTGTAACTTAATGACTTAGCAGGCAGTATTTTCAATTCAATTCAGTTTATTTATTTAGCGCCAATTTACAACATTATTCACAACATATTTCTCCTCTACCACTCCCATAAAGCGTTTAAAGCTGGGCTTGTCGATCAAAGACAAGGGGAGGTTGCATGAAATAATAAGGTCCTGAATTATTGCCTTATGTCTGTGATGTCCCTGGCTGTACACCTGCACTGCACTGTGGCTGATAAAATTAGATGTGGTGGACCAAGCATCGAGTATTTTTTTTCTAAAGAAGCTGCAGTTTGCTGCTCTTTTATTCCCGCCTTATGTTTTTGTAGCCAAAGGTTATTATGAACGGTGGCACCGAAACAGGGGGGGTAATCATCGCTTACATATCTGTATGTGCTGTATGCATGCATGCACACGGGCATATATGTCACGTACTGTTGCGTCAGTGACGTCAGTGTGTTGCACAGGGAAAAATATGATTTATGGTTTTCTTTCATTTAAATGTTAGTTTTATGTTTTGCATGTTTGGAGAAGCAGATATGATTTGTTTTTCTTTGTATTTTCTTCTTGAGCTTTGCATGTTTTGATGTTTCTTTTTTAAATGATTGTTTTCCTTTATTTTAGACTTTTGAATTTTTCCTGCATGTTGGGTTGTTTTAGTTTGTTTTTCCCTTGTGACAATCCATGCGCACTGGGCTGAAGTAGTTGTCTGAGGAGGCGGAGTGCATTAATTGCGCTGCGTAATTGCTGCGCTTAGGTGTGAGCAAGGGCTGATTAAAGCCGACATAAAAGGAGTCTGAAGGAAAGGAGAAGGAGAACGGAATCTGCAGGTGACAGAGAAGGACGCGCTGCCGGGGGAGA
>NW_015152296.1:12144-13256 GCF_000732505.1 Cyprinodon variegatus
TGTGTCAGTCTTGGTCAATAAAATGTTCAACAGTGATGATATTTTTGGGTCTCTTCTTAAATTTGAAGAAATCAAAAAAAGGGTTGTGAAGCTGAGACTGAAGACAGACGAATTGGTGGATCTGAATGATGATTCTCTGAAAGCAAACATCCTAAAAGCAGTGAGTCCTGACATTTTTTAGTCACATCTGTAGCAGCTTTGATCACATTCCAAATCGAAGCTCAATTTAAAGAAAAAAAATGTGATATATCTCAGATCTTTTTTAGTAATCATTGTGTCTTTCAGCTCAAGGATAAACTGGCAGAGCATGGCGTGAGTGGAGTCACCTTAAAGATGAGACAGCAGGCTGACGGAGAAGTTTTTAAAAAGGAGAATGACCGAAAGAAGACTGAACTGTAAAACATCTGTTATTTCATGATCCCTCATTTTTTTTGCTTTAAGTTGAAGTTGTAATATACTCTTCATTACACTAGAATACTGCTAAAATTACTATTTCAATACTTATATTGATGTAATCAAATCTATTTCCATACTTCAAAAACTATAAGCCAAAAATTGCCACAAGAAACTCAATAAATTGAATCCAATCTCCTCACATAGATTGACAAAGAGTGGTGTTAAACATGTAGGATGAAAAAAACACAAACAGTTTGTAGAAGATAAAAGAAACATAGAGAGTCCTAAGTAATCTATTATCTTGAAATGCATTTAATAAAAATTGTGTGTAAATGTTTTACACCCCACCAAAGCCCAAATGTTTCTCTATAGGCAGCAGTTCAACCGCTTTACCAGATTGTTCAACAGTCCTTTAGAATATATAAAAGGAAAATATTTTATAGGGCTAATTCATTTCCTGTTTAGGCTTTTTGAACTAGATAAAAGGTTAATAAGACCAAATTGTATGTTAGAAATATAGAAATCTTTTGTGTGAAGTAAAATCAGTTATTTATGAAGTACTATAATTTTTCTCCTGAGGCTCTATGTTAGTTTCTGAAAAAATGTTATTATTTGTTAGCTCTATTATTCAGACTTGCTACAAATTATTTATTTCAAAACTTTGACAGCTTAATCATGTGTACTTTTTATTTGGACGGCATGTTTTCAAACTGAGT
>NW_015152296.1:13482-14903 GCF_000732505.1 Cyprinodon variegatus
GAATACTACTAAAAGTCCTATTTCAATACTTATATTGATGTAATCAAGTCTATTTCAATACTTCAAAAACTATGAGCCAAAAATTGCCACAAGAAACTCAATAAATTGAATCCAATCTCCTCACATAGATTGACAAAGAGTGGTGTTAAACATGTAGGATGAAAAAAAACACTAACTGTTTGTAGAAGATAAAAGAAACATAGAGAGTCCTAAGTAACCTATTATCTTGAAATTTAATAAAATTTAATAAAAACTTTGTGTAAATGTTTTACACCCCACCAAAGCCCAAATGTTTCTCTATAGGCAGCAGGTTCAACCGCTTTACCAGATTGTTCTACAGTTCTTTAGAATAAATAAAAGTAAAATATTTTATAGGGCTAATTTTTTTCCTGTTTAGGCTTTTTGAACTAGATAAAAGGTTGATAAGACCGAATTGTATGTTAGAAATATAGAAATCTTTTGTGTGAAGTAAAATCAGTTATTTATGAAGTACTATAATTTATCTCCTGATAATGATGTTAGTTTCTGAAAAAAATGTATTATTTGTTTGCTCTATTATTCAGACTTGCTATAAATTATTTATTTCAAAACTTTGACAACTTGATCATTTGTACTTTTTATTTGGATGGCATGTTTTCAAACTGAGTAAATTTAGAAATAAAACCAAACTGTCACTAAAACCTTGTAAATTCCCTTGATTTTCTGTCTTTAATATCATTGTGGTTCTAGATCATTATTTCTTTGTTTGTCTATCAGCAGTTTTTTTTTTGTTGTGCTGTTATTATTACGTAATCATGACATTTTTTTGCAGACATTATGATTAGAAATTAGAATATTGAATTATTCATTGTAATTAAAATTATCCAAAACTCATACATTTTTTAGGTAATTGCAATTTAGGGCTACCAGCTTTTACTCAATACAATAAAAAATTAGATAACCGGTTTGCAGTTCTAAATTTAATTTAACAAAACTGTTGGAATTTCAACCAGTAAAGGTCCAGAGCTTTTTTTAAACACAACTAAATGTAAGCAATTTTAATATATATCTGCAATTGGTCATAAATAATAAATGTCTCTGTATTGTCAAGCTCTTAATTCAAAATATTTATTAAAGTTATAGGCTTGAGAGACAGCAGATGATGTATATAAAATAACAGATTAACTAGACTTAATGGGATCTGCAGAAATGATGAATCTAGATAGCAGTTGTTCTTTGACAATTAAACAATTCATTAAGCTTTTCCTAAAGCGCTGAATAATCATCAATTAAATAAAGCAACACAACTTTGGGTTGAATTTGAAATGTTGAACAAGGATTCTAGTGGTACGCTGGATTCTAGCTTAGGAGGCTATCCTCCTCAAAGGACCATTAGCCACACATGGTTACAGCATGGGGGGGGAGGGGGGAGCACAAAGAAT
>NW_015152296.1:16002-17213 GCF_000732505.1 Cyprinodon variegatus
GCTTGCTTCTGATGATTTCCTTTAGCTAACCAATGAGTGTTTGCGTTATATGAATCATCCCATTACACCAGTTTTCCCTAGATGTGGATGACGCCAATGATCTGCATTGGATGGAGCACATGACGGGAAATAAAAAAACTAACAAGTAACGTTTGTTTTAAAAATGTAAGGAATAGAAAGTACAGATTCTTGTGTGAAAATGTAATGAGTAGAAGTCAGAAGAAGGAAGAAAATAAGTAATGGAGTAAAGTATAGATACCTAAAAAGTGTACTTAAGTACAGTAACAAAGTATTTGTACTTCTTTACTTGACACCTCTGAACTAATGTTGTGTTTGTTGCACATTTTGGGCAGTCCTACAAAGAGTCCAGTACCCCAGTAGAACTGGTACTGGAACCTGTTATGGTTCCTGTACTGAAAGCAGACACAGCCAAATTGTAAATATAATTAGGCAGTCTTTTATTGAAATAAGTTGTAAACAGATTAAGATGTTTAAAATAACAGACAAAGTATCTCTATTATCTTATTTGGAGTGCATATTATCTTTTAATCTAATGTTTAGAGCAGAGATACTCATTCCTTTGCCAGATCAGCCTATTTACCTGCTAAAATTAGGGGCAGACTTATTTTAAGAACCTTTTTAGGTCAGTTTTTGAGGTGTAACTGAATCTGTTTCTCATGAGATATATACATAGCAAAAATTGAGATTTCTTGTCAGTATTTTGGCGCTGATGGCATTTTAGATTGGTTATTTCCTTCACCTTTTTAGCTCTGCCCTGTTCCTCATCAGAACTTCCTGTTCCGGTTTCCTATTTAAACTCCCTGTTTCCCAGCCTTGAGCCTTTGGTTAAGATATTCTTCTAACTTTCTTTGTTTTCTGATTATATGATCCTGACCTGTTAGTGACTTTGGACATTTGAGCCTGCCTGGCCCCTGTCTAGTTAATTTTGCCTGCCTGTCCCCGGTCTCCTGTCAGCTCTGCAGCCTTCCTTGTCTGTGACTTGCTGGCAGTGCCCGCTGTTTCTGTTCAGTCGACCAGCTGATACTTCACCATTCTGTGGGCACTGGACTGAAATGTAAAATAAATAATCCAAATGTTGCAAAGTTTGAAATTATTTCTAGATGTTATTCGTTTAACGTTCAAATAATCTAAGAAGATATTTGGTATCGTCACCATGCCACATTGGTAATGTATCTGAATAAAGCAGGTTT
>NW_015152296.1:17624-19048 GCF_000732505.1 Cyprinodon variegatus
TGCTCCTCATTTTTAGTAGATGAACACATTTGCGAGAAGTTGATAACATCTGTTTTATTAAAGCTTTCATCTTGGGAATCCACCTTGCACTCAGCTGATTGACAGACATACAATCCTATACATGGACATATTTAGGCTTATTTTTGGGAGCTTAACATAAGCCTGGTCGGCATTGTGAAGAACATGGCAGCGGTTCTTGTTTCAGGTCCTTATCAGTCATGTCACTCATCTCCTACTCCTGTCCTTTATCATTTTCCACCATGGTCTTAGTTTCACCCCATAGATAGCTTTCCATCTCAAGAGTCATAGGTTCCAAACCCTCAGGTTCCTGAGTTTCTACATGAGGAGCTGCTGGATATCTGACCAGCTTCTCCAAAATTAACTGTGGTTCCATGAACTCCATCTCTGACCCCAGACCTGAGACTAGTTCATTTATAGGAGTGGCTTGAGTCATGTTGCCTTAGTAAAAGTACAGGTCTGATACACGGCTGCAGGTTAGACCTATTTACTCTCTATGTGGTTCAACGGACATCAACAGAGTGTCTGACCAGGCATCCTGGATCTGCTTTCTTCCTGGTGATTGATAGCGGAGTTATACCAACTGTCTCTTGCTGTTGAGCTGCTCTTTCGCATAGTGACTGCCTACTTTAAAGATAGGAGGTTCAGCCTCATCCTGCTCTAGGTTTTATCAGGTATTTCTGCCCCTTTAAGTCTGTGGCTAGCTTTGACTATGACTTTCTTCTTACCCACTTGTTTGTGGTACAAAACCACTCCCAGGCCACGACTGCTGTCAATCGGTCTCTAGTATAAACGGGAGAGGGAAATATGTAAAGCCTGGTGTGGGTTCGCTAGTAAGAATTTCCTTCAAGAGTTTGAAAGCTTGAAGACACTGTGGTGTCCAAGCTAATCTGAAAAACTGATTAACACTAGTCGGCTACTCTCTTTGACACAAGCGGTCACAACACTATGATGAGATCCTGCAATTTGTGAAAACCCCGTAAGAACCTCCTATATTAACTACAAAAGCTCAAACATGACCTGAGCTCTTTTATGGTGCTAGGGATAGGCTAAAGCTTTACTGCACTTATCTTCTCTTGGACTGAGACCTGGTGACCAAAGAACCTGACCTCAGGTTTGAGAAAATGACACTTCACCACTTTAAATTTCAACCCTGTCTGCCTTATCCTCTTTAGGACCAACTCTAGTCTCACAAGATGATCCTGGAATGTTGATGAAAGAAAAGTAGGTACTCTAGATAAATGGGCGGAGCGGGGGTTGCTGACGGAGTATGAGGGATTTCGGGGTTAGCATGACATGTTGCTGTTAGCATAAACAAAACGTGTTGCACAATGCTTGCACACTGTTGCACTTTTATCCACAACTTTCTTTCCGCCGTCATCGTAGGTCACTCTAAATGCAAAGCG
>NW_015152296.1:20604-21962 GCF_000732505.1 Cyprinodon variegatus
GTCTTCCAACTCCTGTTCTTTCCCACTCGCCAGTCCGACACAATTCTCCACAACAACTGATTTTTTTTCCCTGCTACACCAGCTAAGCTGCTTCGCTTCTTCTTCCTGTTTACTACTGGCGGTTGGTCGCAGCACCGCCACCTTCTGCTCTGGAGTGTAATCGCTTCCTCTATGAGAAAAAGGAGCAGCGCATGAACCGAACGAAACACACGCGAACCGAACCGAGACAGTTGAACCGAACGATTCTGACGGTTTTCATAAATCGTCCCATCCCTACTACACACTGACTAAGGATAACAAGCCTGGCCTTCAGGGACAACCAGACATGTTCTGGTGAAAAATGTATTACTTGAACGGGAAATATGTTATTGTCACTGTGAAGAACAACAATCAACAATTAAATGGAAAGTGGAGTGGTCCGGGGTTCAAGCAATATAGTGACATCATCCTTAGACTATTTTATGTCATCTTGTTTAGACTTTTGCAATAGATGAATTGGGTACATACACTTTGTGTTTGTCTACTACTCAAGCTTTGAACATCCTCTAAATGAGCTCTGGCACTAAGCCGCAGGCCTCTCTTCAGTCAGAGTCTAGCTCATCCCATATAAATGTGTCAAAGTCAGAGAGTATTACCTGTCTGCACCGTTTAACAGTTTGCAATCCAATGATGCAGGGTAAAGAGTCTGGTTTGTTTATGTCATCATCTTTGAGTATGCGGAAACCACTTTCTGGGATGGTAAGCCCCATTGCTGAACCGCTTAGCAGTGCGGTGCAGGTTTCCGTCTTCTACATGAAGGTGGTTTCTGAAGAAACTTTCTGTCAAAGTCCTAGTATGACTCCCTTTTTCCCTGTGTGTGACCTGTCTCACACTGCCTGACAGCAGCAGAACTAGTGTGGCACTTTTAGGAGGATTATGTGGCTCCTTGGCAGAACAGCAATTGAAAACGGCTGTTCCTTCAGTAGACCAGAACTGGGTAGTTATCGCATTTGCTTCCACAGGCGGGTTCACAAAATACTGTGTTCAACTCCTTGTGAATCAGAGACAAAGTGCCGTCTGATATACCCTTAGCTGAAAAGCAGCTTTTCTCTCCCCTTTTGAGGCTCGAGAGCCGCAGTTAAAAGTCAGTTGATCCGTTATTAAACCTAAAATAATAGTTTATTTTTTTCGCATTGCAAATTAACATTGATCACATTAAAAAGTTTGCACAAGTATTGATGGCTACCATATTTAAAAATGCTGAAATCATCTTGCCAAGTGCATGAAAAACATGAAAGAAAATGTTTTTATCCTGAAGGGCCAGGCAGTAGAGGCTCAGGGAGGGGAGGGCAATTGACATAGTTGGACTAACACAAGAT
>NW_015152296.1:23701-27073 GCF_000732505.1 Cyprinodon variegatus
ATTGGGACAGAACCTGGGGACCCCTGTCAGAAACGATATCTGTGGGGAGGCCACAAAGACAAAAAGCTTCTTGTATGAGAACCTCCCCCATCTTCTTGGCAGAGAGGAGTTTGTACACCGGAACCAAGTGGACCATTTTGAAGAATCTTTCAATAACAGTAAGGATGACGGTGTTACCTTTGGAACTAGGTAACCCAGTGATAAAGTTCATGCCAATATGGGACCACGGTTGAGACGGGATGGTCAGAGGTCGGAGAAACAAAGACGGAGGCCTTTTGAACGTCTTGAACAGGTTGCAGAGAGTACAGGATGCCATAACACCCAACATCTGCAGACAGAGAATGCCACCAAAACTGAACCTGAACAAATCTGATTGTGTTGGAAAAACAGGGATGAAAGAACAACCAAGAACCATTCAAAAAATCCAACACTTTCTTCCTGAGACCATCGAGAACAAAGAAGTGATTATTGGGGCTGTCACTAGGAGAAGGTTTGTTAAGGAGAGCCTGCCTAACTTCCTGCTTAATGTCAATCACAGTAGTGGAACATCTTACAGACTCTAGCAACACAAACTCCTCAGTACCACTTGGACTCTGCTCGTCCACCTCAAACACCCTGGACAGAGCATCAGGTTTAAGATTTTTGGTCCCGGGCCTGCAAGACAGAAAAAAGTTAAAGCGGCCAAAAAAAAAAAGCACCCACCTTGCCTGTCTAGAATTTAATCTCTGAGTAGACTTAAGATACTCCAAGTTTTTGTGGTCCGTCCATATCGGAAAATGAATCTTGGAGTCCTCCAACCAGTGTCAGCATTCCTATAGAGCTAGCTTGACTGCCAGCAACTCTCTGTCCCTGACATGATAGTTCCGTTCAGCAGCTGAAAGGTTCTCTTAAAGAAGAAAAGAACAGGGATTAATCTTCCTATCCTTAGCCTCCTGGCTGAGAACCGCCCCAACCCCTGTATTAGAAGCATCCCTCTCCACAATGAATTCACTCTCAGGATCGGGAGACAGCAGAACAGGCGCAGAGGTGAACAAAGAATTAAGCCTTTGGGAAAGCCTGATCAACCTGATCAGGCCAACAGAAGTTAACTTTGGAGGCGGAGAGAGCATGAAGGGGCAGAGCCCCTGTAGTTCCTGATAAATGTACAGTAAATGACGGCAAACCCCAGGAACCTCTGTAGTTGCTTCTTATCCCCGGGAACCTGCCAGTCGCTAACTGTGCTCACTTTCATAGGGTCCATAGAGATCTGATCAAGGGAGACCACAAAACCCAGAAAAGACATTGTGTTAACATGGAACTCACATTTCTCTGCTTTGACAAACAGCTGGCTCTGAAGCAGACATAGTAGAACAGATCTGATGTGTAACCTATTTCCTTCTCCTCTGCAGCAGAGCCAGAGCTTGAGTGTGAAGTGATGATCTCTTTCCTCCTTGGAAAGACACGTGCGTCTCAGCTGCATCGGTTCAGGACCAAAACAGAGTAGGTTCCGACGTGGTCATGTAAGCCATCTAATCTGAAGAGGAGGTAAAGAGGTGATCAGCAGGTCCAGGCTCTCTGCGTCACTCATGAAGGTTAAGGTCGAACCAGGTCAGCAACTCCTCCAGTTCTTTCAGAGACAGAAGATAACCCCGGTGGAGAGCTCATCCTTGATCTTCTCGATTAGTCCAGAAAAGAACATATCCATTAGGGCTTGCTCATTGCAGGCACTCTTTTTAGCTAGAATGTGTAAGTCGATTATGTAAATGTTATGGACTGGCTCCCCTTTCTGAGAGCCAGGACACCTTGTAAGGGTTCTCTGCCCGGAAGAATGGGGCTGAAAACTCTGCTGAATTCCTGGGAGAAGCTCTCAAACGAGCTACACAGGGAGGAACTGTTCTGCTCCTCCAGCTAATAATGAGATCACATAGGCCACCTCGGCACTATCAGACAGAAGTGCCGAAGGCTGAAGTTAAAAGTGGATCTCGCACTGGGTCAAAAAGGCTTGACATTGTTCCAGATCACCCCTAAATAACTACGGGGCTGCAGCTCTTGGCCAACCGCTCTGGCCTTAGAAAGCATTAGTGTTTTTTGGGGTTTGGCAGTTTAAGAGGAATCAGGAACAAGCTGAACGTGCATGTAAGTGAGAATATCCTGCGCACCTGCCTCTAATTGTTTTATACTGTGTTCAACATCCTCTCTCCACTCTAATCTCTGTCTGCCAATGGATCCATGTTAGGCCAGGCTATTCTGTCAGCAGGCTCAGAATGTAGGACTCAGAGGCAAGACAGACAGTGATATATTTAAAAGGTGTGTGTGCAACGTAGCGTGCATATGCTTGTCTGCTGAGGTGGACTCTCTGGACACTCTGCAGGAAACTCAAACGAAGAATGACTATGAGCATGAAAGCCACCAACCTGGCAAAATTCAGTCTGTGTCCAGAAGAGAGACTGTTGTCCAAAGGAGCAGAACTCCGTTGTTTGTTACAGAGCTGGGGACAGATATTTAGGATGGAAGAGAAGCAGAGTCTTGCGGTAGCCAGTTCACACAGAGGGAACAGAGAAATAATCTAAACTTTGGTCAGAGGACAGGTCAGAGGTTTACAACAGGCGGAATTCAGGTAACAGCCTCGAAATACAGGACAGGCAAACAGAGCAAACAGGGGTGGCCAAATCTCAGAACTCCCTGGGAAGAAACCAGTCAGAAACAGTCGGAAGATGATACAAACAGGAACACTAGAATTAATCTCACTAGGAGCTTAAATAATCAGCCATAAAAGGCTGGGAACCAGAGGTATAAATAGCAGCAGGAACAGGTGGATATAATAAGAGATACGGAGTGCAAGGCAGAGCAAAGCAGACAAGAGAAAAAGGAGCAAAACCCAGCCTATGGTGCCGAGATCATGACAAATGGACATAACAAGGGGTATTCAGATGTGGTCTTGCGGGGGAAGGACGAGAGACAATTTTCCATAAAACATATAGGACACTGATTCTGTAGAGTGACTCGCAGTTCTTTTTATAATTTTGAAAGCCAAATGAATCTGCTTGGTTCACCAGCTTCTCCCAGACAAGAGATTAGGTGAGATGACAGAAGCAGCAGGAAATCAGAGCAAGAAAATCGTCTGACAGAGCACCAGAACTAAGACAAGGCAGTCAGGTGTGCCTCCCTCACAGCGGGAGATCAACAAGGACAGTGGTAGATCAAAGAAGTTCATAGGGCAGATGGAGCACAAGAGTAAGCTCAGTAAGCTAATTAAAAAGCTTGTTAAGTTTGCGGAGGAAGGCTTTGTGTAAATATTGGCTTCTTCTTATGAAAGTAAAAGAGAGGTTTAAATAAATAACAGAAAATGTTTTCAACTACTTGCCAACAAAATCATATTGCTTGAAAGGCACT
>NW_015152296.1:32587-33907 GCF_000732505.1 Cyprinodon variegatus
GGACTGAGGCTACTTAAGGACTAAACGGTCCACTTACTATGCTCACTGCATTGTTTAGAATGGCCCTTATTTGGCGGACCCTTTATGTAATCCACACAAGGAGGGTGAGGGCTGGTGGTGTTTGGGGGCCGGTTTGGAATTGGGCCATATTCCAACATAGCCACTTTCACCCACAAGTTATGCTGCATGAAGGGGGATGCCTTTGGTTGTTTTACTACCATCACCCGCTGGACTGAGGATGTGGTGCATTTTTTCCCATTTCATAAAAATTATGTTTTTTACACAGCCTTCGTGTCATGATTTCTGGCACTAGTGCTGGTCTTATTCAAGATTCAACGCACCTATCATTCCCACCCTGTTTCAATTCAGCCTCTATCTTATTCACCTCTTTGCCTGACTATATAAACAACCCTCAGACCAGTATCTAGTGCAAAATAATTACAAACCCTTGGAGAGATTTATCTAGCATTCCTCTGTACCTTTCTGCCTGCCTGATTCTGACCTTTTTGGTCCTCTTGGCTCTCTGAGTCTACCTGAACCTTAAAGGACCTGTCATAGTGTATATTTTGGCCTCCGACATGTTTTCTGTGCCCTGATCTCACGCTCAGATTCTTCCCTTGGTTGTCTGTGGCTCTTGAATCACCTTGTTGTAAATCTTGACCGACTCTTGGATTCTGAACTTTGGTTAGTCCTCCTGATCATTCTGCCTGTCCTTGCTTTTGTGGATCTGAGACTGCGCATTTCTCTGGACCAACGATTAACTGTCAAATAAAAATTCCTCTGAATATGCCTGGACGGATTTAGGAATCTTCTGAGGTTCACCAATGACATCACTCGGCAACTATGTTGCAAACTGTGTATTTTGCAGCAAATTGGTTCTAAAATTTCAACCATCTTGACTTAGCCTTGGTCAAGCTAGGGATCTGAGCCCTTAGCCTGGTGCCATGAGGTTGTCCTTCCAGTGTGAACCCCCCAGCAGCTTCACGGAAAGAGAATGAGATCTGTGAGCTGTGGTGTTTAACTGTTCTCAAACTCTGCGGGAACATTAGACAATGAAACATGAAGAGGTGTCAAGTAACGAATAACAAATACTTTGTTGCTCTACTTAAGTACACTTTTTAGGTATCTATACTTTACTCCATTACTTATTCTCTTCCTACTTCTGACTTCTACTCATTACATTTTCACCGAAGTATCTATGACTACACAAGAATTGCTTTTTATAGGACTGAGTAAAACACCTCACAGTGAGCATAAGTATCTAAGGCTACGTTCACACTGCAGGCCTTAATGCTCAATTCCGATTTTTTTGTGAAATCG
>NW_015152296.1:33917-35588 GCF_000732505.1 Cyprinodon variegatus
CTATATATATCAAATAAACTCTTAATAGCTAGTTTCATAGCTATATATATCAAATAAACTCTTAATAGCTAGTTTCATAGCTTATGTTAAATGCTGAAACTGTGGTATGTGAAGTTTTTAGGTTTCATCTAATTAAAGGAAAGCTGTTTTAGTTTCCTATGCGCACATTATTTTAATTTACCTTAGACTAGGTAACCTAAGCCTATAAATCTAATCAGGCCAAATTCATACACTTTCACTCCTACCTGGAGGCCTCCAAAATGTGACCGTTCATCATGGATAAACCATCCATCCACATTTAACAATCATCCAGTCACGGTAGGGGACGTCACAGGACAGGCCGGGCCGTTCTCCACCGAAAACCCTACCTTCTCTAAAAGGTAGTAAAAACCGGGGTGACCCCAGGGAAATCCCTCTCTTGGCCAATCTAAGCAAGAAACCCTGTTTTGAATCCAACAATTATCATTACCAACTACTTAAAGAACCTTTAAGCCAATCAGGCTCTGAGTCTTTCTACATCAAAGCAAAAGTGGCATAAAACTTGATCTTAGTGGGTCTGGAGCAAAATGTTTCCATGATTTTCATAAAAACAAAATCAAAATAAATGAAAACATATAAATCACAATTAGATAAAATCAAGAATTATACTGGCGTGAGTTAATGCAAATGATGAACATCACTGACGATGATGAATTATTTCAGTGTCTCTATCACTCCTCAATCCAATTAATCAATCAGAGTCTCATATGGCCTCCTCCACAGCTGCTTTCGTCTCCATGCGTCTATTCAACCAACAATATAAGTTCAAAATTACTGCAACTAATATAATCTCATTTAAGGAACCTGTAAATATTTAGAAAGCATTTAACCCTGGTTTACACATTGTAACATTCAATTCATGGATTACCTAAAGAAAAGTTTAAAATATCTTTACATCACAGTGTATTAAGTTTTAGTTTCTTACAAACTTATAACTGCATTTTTAATTTTCTCTTATCCTCTCCCTACTGAAAGCGATTAAAGTTCTTTATTCTCTAAGAATAACCAGCTTGGCGCAGATGCCCCCTCTTTAAAACTTCCTTGTCAGACTCTGTAGCCTTGAATGTTTGTGTATAAGAAAACATCATTCCCCAGTGGACCCCTGTGTGTCCTTTGATTCCTTAACCATGTGGGTGGGTGTGTTAGTGAGTGAAGGTTTGTGTGTGTGTGTGTGGGTGTGTGTTAATATATGTGAGTGGATTTATATGTGGGAAACTGGTCAGAAGCCATCCTGCTACTGGTCTTGGAAGAGAAAGTATCTTGGAGCAGTGATCCTCTCCATCATGCAAAACAGCTCAATGTTAGGACAAGTCCATCAGGTTACCCTCTGTTACCACTGTCATGATGGGATTTAGGTTCCTAACCCACATGCAGAACACACACGGAGTCAGATGAAAAGTTTGACTGTTTATTGAGAAAACACAGAGTTAAATAAACTTGAAGCTGGGAAACAGATCCGGGGCTGGTTACACAGGGTTCTCTGGAGAGAGGGATAGTTTGGTTAGCCAGGATGCTAATACTCTTTGTCAGAGAAGTTGTGCAGGTCTGTACATGTAAAGTGATTCAGGCTGAGCGGCAGAGGGAGGGAACCAGGAGGGTCCAGAGGCAGAGAGTCGGCAGAGGGCTAGGCAA
>NW_015152296.1:38177-40673 GCF_000732505.1 Cyprinodon variegatus
AGGGCGCCCTCTGCTGGAGAAAGGTGGACAGACCTCCAGATCCCAACAACCATATCAGCTTTGAACCACAAGAGTCTTGGGGCCCAGGTGTCCCCACACCCCCTGAAGGATAAGTCTTTATTGGTGTCATAAGCAGTATCACATAGAGGCAGAAGGAAACAGAGCATCAAAAATGGTGTTCCTCCCTTCAAGAGGAAATGTCATATTGAATTGTTAATCTGCTCAGAGCGCAGGATTGTACTCTGACTTGCTGCTGCGTTCCCAAAACTCTGCAATTCACAGTTCCTGAAAATGCTGAAACCGACTGCATTGTGCAAAGTATCCAGCAATAGTCCATTTAAAATGTTCTCCAAAAAAAGTGCTATGATGAAAAAAATAAAATAAAAACATAATGGTAGTTTTATTGTTTTTTTATTTGAATAGTATTAAATATGATAATTGCTTGGAACAGGGAGTTAGTGTGTTTAATAGATTTCAGCAAAGATAACGTGGATGTGTCTGGTTAAGAGGAATCATTCTTCTGAATTAACAGTTTAACTATATAGACACATTTATGATGGTTTGGTTAACCTTGAGCTCAGTGGGCCCTGTACTGGGCCCATCTGATACCTACTCATGTTGAGCTATTTATAGAAATGGCCAAAAAACAGTCAAGTTTTTTTTTTTTTTTCACAAATACTTTTTGTTTTATAGCTGTGTAAAAAATAAAATGAGATTTAAAATTCCACCTGACATGTGTGACCCTGCGGGAGTATTGACTTTTAGCCACACTCCCAACACAGCCGGCATCACTGGAAACTAGAGGCTCAGACCTTTCCAGGGAGGGGTCAAAGGTCATTGTGCGACCATTTCAGGTGTTGTAACCTGCATGCGTTACATTAGTTTGCTCTGTTATTCTTATTTTCTATTCAGTTGGTGGTATTATTTTGTGTTCAATGGTTAATCTAAATGAAACAACCACTAAATCTCAGGAGCAAAGGCTTTGCCTCATGCAGAAGGTCTCAAATAATATCAATCAGCAGATTTGTCTTGCCAGTTCCCCTTTTTGTGTGAAAAAATGCATTTGGCACAATTTGGCCACTTTTGCCACCACTGTGCAATAATCACATTTCCTCCTAGCACACTGCCCACTAAAACCTTTGTGGAACAAACCTCCTTACACTTATGCAGTCCAAATTTGCTTGACTTATAGTCAAGATGTGGATCTATAAAGTCTGAGGCTTCATCAAGAGTTTCAAATGGATTTTCATGGTGTTTTGCAGGGTTTATGTTGGAAAAAATTTTGGCGAGGATAATTCTTTCTTTTTTTTTGTCTTTGTTTACTCATCTAAAATCAAACATGGTGACATTTGAAATAATGGTTCCACCGGAGAAATATTCCTTAATGCCTTTCTGTCATTCAGATACAAACAATTGTATTTCCAATTTATAGTTTGGGAGCTGTACTTACTTTAACTCACATATGTATTTTAATTCACATTTCAATTTGCTCCTAAGACCATCTTGGCTGAAAGGGGTGAATAATAATCACCATTTGCAGTTCTAAATTAGAATTCAGAAAACAAAACCCAAGTCCTTAACTGGTTTAATACCCACAGTTCTGATAAATTGAGTAAATCTTAAATGGTAATCAACATTTTCAGTTATAATTCAAGACAACAAGTCCTTAATGTAAATGATCTAAAATATCTGTAAGGTGTGGATAATTTTGATTCCAATGCATTATTAACTAATATAATTACCAATTATAATTTATGGAAAAATGTCCACAATCACATAAAAGTAATTACATACCTTAAGAAAACTACTGATATACTTTGCGAGGCTTAAAAATAGTGAAATAGAACCACTAACGCCCTTTAATCCAGGAAAATAAGAGGATTTACAAGAAATTAGTAACAGTTTGGTTTTATTTCTAAATCACCTCAGTTTGAACATATACAATGCAAATAAAAGTACCAATGATCAAGCAATAAAAATGTTGAAGTTTTGAAATAAATCACAACTTTAACCATCTGAATAACAGAGCTAAGAGAAAACAAAAGTTTCAGGAAAGACCCTCAGTAGAAAAATTATAGTACCTAAAAAGTAACCCATTTTCCTTTG
This sequence comes from Cyprinodon variegatus, assembly GCF_000732505.1. NCBI lineage: Eukaryota > Metazoa > Chordata > Actinopteri > Cyprinodontiformes > Cyprinodontidae > Cyprinodon > Cyprinodon variegatus. Next base: position 40,284 of record NW_015152296.1, read on the forward strand.
CATCACACATACGTTTCATACAAGCATTAACATAAAAAATTACATAAAGTAAAACTCTGCTTATCAACTTAATGTTTTGGTGGATATTTGTGTTGCCTAGTTTAAATAGACCAATCAGGAAAAGAATTAGGTCTAGATAAGGGAAAATGATTTACATAAGAATCGTGATTCCCATTTACTATGGTTCAAAGTCAATTTAAAATTTCCCAAAATCATTTAAAAGAAAAGAAATAAATAAAACAATTATGCTGCCTGTCATTTTCCATTTTGTTACTCTACAGGACATTGTGACATCAACCTGCCTAGGTAAGACCTGTACGTTTTTCACTTATAGCTTTACCAGGACAGTAAAAGAGAGATTGCCAGTTCATTTACCAAAACAACCACAAT
>NW_015152296.1:40896-42455 GCF_000732505.1 Cyprinodon variegatus
TTAGAAAGCATTTAACCCTGGTTTACACATTGTAACATTCAATTCATGGATTACCTAAAGAAAAGTTTAAAACTATCTTTACATCACAGTGTATTAAGTTTTAGTTTCTTATAAACTTATAACTGCATTTTTAGTTTTCTCTTATCCTCTCCCTACTGAAAGCGATTAAAGTTCTTTAATCTCTAAGAATAACCAGCTTGGCGCAGATGCCCCCTCTTTAAAACTCCCTTGTCAGACTCTGTAGCCTTGAATGTTTCTGTATAAGAAAACATAATTCCCCAGTGGACCCCTGTGTGTCCTTCGATTCCTTAACCATGTGGGTGGGTGTGTGAAGGTGTGTGTCTGTGTGTGTGTGTTAATCTATGTGAGTGGATCTATATGTGGAAAACTGTTCCACAGTCATCCTGCTACTGGTCTTGGAAGAGAAAGTATCTTGGAGCAGTGATCCTCTCCAACATGCAAAACAGCTCAATGTTAGGACAAGTCCATCAGATTACCCTCTGTTACCACAGCAGCTTTGAACCATAAGAGTCTTGGGGCCCAGGTGTCCCCACACCCCCTGAAGGATAAGTCTTTATTGGTGTCATCAGCAGTATCACATAGAGGCAGAAGGAAACAGAGCATCAAAAAAGGTGTTCCTCCCTTCAGGAGGAAATGTTGTATTGAATTGTTCATCTGCTCAGAGCGCAAGATTGTACTCTGACTTGTTGCTGCATTCCCGAAACTATGCAATTCACAGTTCCTGAAAATGCTGAATCCGACTGCATTGTGCAAAGTGTCCAGCTACAGTCCATTTAAAATGTTGTCCAAAAAAAAGTGCTCTGATGAAAATAAATAAAATAAATAAATAATGGTAGTTTTATTGTTTTTTATTTGAATAGTATTAAATATGATAATTGCTTGGAACAGGGAGTTAGTGTGTTTAATAGATTTCAGCAAAGATAACGTGGATGTGTCTGGTTAAGAGGACTCATTCTTCTGAATTAACAGTTTAACTATATAGACACATTTATGATGGTTTGGTTAACCTTGAGCTCGGTGGGCCCTGTACTGGGCCCATCTGATACCTACTCATGTTGATCTATTTATAGAAATGGCCAAAACACAGTCATGTTTATTTTTTCTTTCACAAATACTTTTTGTTTTATAGCTGTGTAAAAAATAAAATGATTTTTAAAATTCCACCTGACATGTGTGACCCTGCGGGAGTATTGATTTTTAGCCACATTCCCAACACAGCCGGCATCATTGGAAGCTAGAGGCTCAGACCTTTCCAGGGAGGGGTCAAAGGTCATTGTGCGACCATTTCAGGTGATGTAATCAGCATGCGTTACATAAGTTTGCTGTGTTATTCTTCTTTTCTATTCAGTTGGTGGTATTATTTTGTGTTCAATGGTTAATCTAAATGAAACAACCACTAAATCTCAGGAGCAAAGGCTTTGCCTTATGCAGAAGGTCTCAAATAATATCAATCGGCAGATTTGTCTTGCCAGTTCCCCTTTTTGTGTGAAAAAATGCATTTGGCACAATTTGGCCACTTTTGCCACCACTGTGCAATA
>NW_015152296.1:44797-48512 GCF_000732505.1 Cyprinodon variegatus
CTGTGAATGAGCAACTGATAAATTATGCTTCTTGTAAAGCTTGTCTTTTAAGTCGGAATAGAAAGCTTTCACTTTGGCTCTGTTTTTTGCAGTCTCTGGTCTTTTGTCCAGTCTGTTCGTCCAACAGTAGCTCTCATAGAGATTTGACTTAATCCGGTGCAATAATAAGAGGTAATTTATCAGGGGGATTAATTGTACAACTGACGGTAGCCTGCGTCTCCCTTTAGCCACGGTGTTTAGCTGGTAGTCGCTGCAGCTCTTCTGCGGACCAGCCACAGCTCGCCGGCTTCTAAAGACTTCTTCGGCAAACAGCAATGGACCCCGCTATTGCTCCTTCAGCTATTATGCTACGTTCACACCTAAAGCAGCAAAGGACACAGGAGCAGCTGGTTTACATGCAAAGTCAATGGTTGACGTGGATCAATCCACAGCAAAACATCCCGCAGCGGGTCTGAGCAGCTAAAGCAGTGCATTGTGAGATTCTGAGCATCTGATGTTGGAAACATTTAACTTTTACTGCTCGACGCGCCACATCAACCAATTAGAGAAGCTGATCTGGGAGCTGGCAGGGAGACAGACACAGCACTGATCTTACAGATCACTATGATCACTCCTCTGAAACAGTTTATTAATGCCTAAATTAACTTAAGATTCCGAAATCTGCCGGCAAAACATGTTCACTTCTATTATCCTGGTGCCTGTAGTTTGGATTATGTACATGAAAAACACCTTCCAGCTGCCACGGCAAACTGCAAAGAGACGACCGGGCCATAGGCTGCTGTGGAATGAGATTCCCAGTGACAGCGCACCACCAGTATCTGGGGGTTTGAGCGGCTCCGACAGTGAAATAATATTTGAAGGCAGGATGGTAATCTGGATGAACCTACTGCACAGATTAAGTTTTCTGGTGAACTTTTTCAATGAGAAACATGTTAAAACTACTTTTTACCCACTGATCACAGCAAATATAGATGTCGCTGTTAAATTGGAGCGGATATACTGTGGTCAAGTCGGCTTAAATCGCAGGGAAAAAAAGCAACACACTACAATCAACTCCTTCTGAATCGTAGGAAAGGTTGTCTGCCACGGTCCAGCGAGCACAGAACTCTACGGAGGGTTTTTGTCACTACTTTAGCATAGCCTTCAGCTGGGAAGCACTTAGAGTCTAGCTTTAAGCAGCTGTGGACTCCTGGTAACAGGAAGTTGATGGGAAGTGTTTCCTTTTGTCACATCAGCTCACACCTGCAGGTCATTCCCTGATCAGCAGCAGGCCCTATATAAGGACAGAGCCTCCACCTGCTCGCCGTCAGATTGTTGTCTAACCCTTAGTGGTAAACACTCTCAGGCCTTCTGTTTGCTCATGTCTAGTTTTGACTAAGCCAAGGTTGTTGCCGCTCCTAAACCTGCCTGTTCTCTTCCCCCAGTGTCTCGTCTGATTATCTGGACCCTCACCCTCGTCTGTTGTCTTGGACTCCCTGGTGACAACCTCCTGCCTGCCCGACCACTGATTCAAGGATTGCCCCAAACTCTGACTGGTTTCACAGATCTGACCCTTGCCTGCCTGACCAAGAATTAAATAAACCAACTGTGCCAACTGCTCTGTTTTCTCCATTCGTGCCTGTAAAGTGTGAAAGTACAATCTGACCAGACAACATGGACCCAGCTAAGCAGACACCTACCTCTATCTCAGAAGTCCAATCCCTGAGGGATCTCATAACACGGCACGGGAAAGCATTGGGACAGAGCGAGCACAGGCTTACTGGACTGGAGACAGCAAGCCAGACCATTCACATGGAGCTCGCACAGTTGACGGCACAGGTAGCACACCTTACATCTTTGCTTACCTCTGTTGCAGCTCCACAACCGCCTCTAGTTCCCCTGGCTCCAGCATCCGAGGTTCCTCTGCCAAAACCGGCTTCTCCTACGGATTTTCCCCAAGCCGCAGCCCCATCTGTGAACCACAGCGGAGCATATGACCTGAATTCACCTACTTCCTCCGGTGAGCTCTCCAAATGCCGAGGCTTCCTGCTACAATGCCAAATGGTCTTCAGCCAGCAACCCTCGGCTTTTGCATCTAACCTTTCAAGAATGTATTATGTCATGGGCTTGCTGCGGGATCAGGCTCTTGCATGGGCGCTTCCTTTTACTTCTGCCAACCCTCTAACATCCCTCCCCTATGCACAGTTTTCCTCCGAAATAAGCTAAATGTTTGATCATCCTTACCATGCTTGAGACTCTGGGGCAGAAGACAGTTTTATTGATGCTGAATTAGCAAAGCAGCTGAATATTCCCATTGAACCTGTCAGCCTGCCATTGTCTTCTAATGGTTTAAATGACAAACTATTGTTTTGTGTTTCCCACCAAACAGTGGTGTTTCATAGTGCTTTAATCACTACAGCTCCAAATCACTTTTAACCCCCTCACATTAATTCACAAACAGGTACTGACAGAGGTGCTACACCATGCCATTGGCCAGGTAAACTTTTCCCTTACCCAACCTTTATCACATAAACATGTCTGCAGAAGGCAAAGTATGTATTTTTTTTTAATACTTCTCTCCTCTCTACAGATCAACAGAAGGCCTTTTTCTTATCTGTTCACACACCCTGCAGGTTTTTTAAACCTCACATCAATTTGGGGTGTACCACACAATCACACAGCTTCCCTAGCCCTACTTGTAGTGAAATTAGTTCGTTATCATTCTCCACTTTCAAATTTGCATGCGTGTTTACAACAAAACTTTATCACAAGGAAGAAAGCTGGAAAACCTGTTTTAAATTAGAGAACTGTGAAACTGAAACTGTACTCCCCTAGTGTGAGGCACACAAAATATGCAGTCACATTTGTTTTTATTTCCTTTTGAAAATTGTTATTTGCACTTTTAGTAGCACTTGAGTTGAAAAGAAAAGATAGTTCTTGCAGTTATTTATTTATTATCTCCGGTTTATCCTAATGTCATTGTGGAGTGCACCACAGGGGGACAGTGTGTTGAGCAGGCGGACCCGCTGCCTCAGATGGAGGGAAACATCTTGTCGGCACTTTTTAAGCTTACACTCATACTATTGCTGAGTTTGAATTCAGTGTCTTCATCCTCAGGCCAGGTTTGTTAGCCAATTACGTCATAGAATGGCGAAGTGGCATGTTCGGAATCCTCGTTATGCCAGATGCAGCCTTGTTTTTACCTTGGGTATTCCATGATTCATTGTGATTCCAAGCAAGGCGGCTGCTCCGTGATTAGAGGAAAAAGGGCAATGGTGCCAAAGAGTGGTGAATATTGCAATTGCAGTTTAATATAATCCAAGTATGTGAATAGTTCCGTCTGAAATTAATGAAAAGAGTTGTTTGATGGTTGTTGAATCAGATATGTGGAGGATATTATTTGTATTATTGAAAGGTTATATCTCTCCCTATATAAATGGGTTTGGCTGACATTTAAGCTCAGATGCCAATATTTTTGAATCTATTTTTTGTAGGGGAGTGGATGCCTAGTGGGTAGGGCATTGCGCTTGAAATCCAGAGGTTCTGAGTTCAAGCCCCACTCCCACAGACTGCCACTATGGGTCCTTGTACATATACCCTTAACCCCACACTGCTCCCCGGGCACAGCACAATGGCAGCTCATTACTTCCCAAGGGGATGGGTACTTGTGACAGTGTAATCACAATTAAAGCTGGAAATAAAATCTCAGCATTAAGAAGTTCAATATCCATTCTTT
>NW_015152296.1:49842-54785 GCF_000732505.1 Cyprinodon variegatus
TATATATATATATATATATATATATATATATACATATATACATACATACATATAAATAAATAAATAAATAAATAAAAATAAAATAAATAAAAATTGGGGAATGGGCTCCGCACTTAGCGGAGACTTGAGATGTATTTGGGAGAGGCTGCAGTTGAGACCCCAACCTGGGAGAGAAATAAAAAACACTCACAATCTCAATCATGCCTTCCCTCCCTAGTGCCCCCACTCGCACCACAGAAAAAAAATAAATAAATCAATAATAAAAAAAAATAAAAATAAAATTATAAATATAATAAAAACCCATACATAACACTCACATCCAATAATACCAGGACCAAAGACCCGGCGGCACCGATGGTTGGTCCCGGGACTAGTGGATGACCCAATAAGTGAACCTAACATGCGGATGGGGTGGAGGGGAGCGGCGACACCAACCCATCTCATTCCTGCTTCGAGCCTGGCCCCCCACCCCGCACACGGACCGGACCGCCCCCTGCAAGTGCCCCCCTCGGGACCAGGGCCCACCCATCCCGCGCAGGCCACCACACCAGAACCCAGACCCCCCCCCAAAAAAAACCTGTTTCAACCAGGCACTTCATGCCCCTCCTTCCAACCTTCTTTGGGGAGAGCAGAGGCGACAGCCCCGCCACCGGCAGGCCACCTAGGCCCCACAGCCGGCCCCAGCCAAAACCACGGACCAGGTGGCTCACTCTTCCTCCAGGCCCCAGACTGGTGTCAGTGTGAGAAGACCCCGATCCTCCCTGCGCCTGCTCAAATGTGGTGTTGTTGCGTGTTGCTCTCAGATGTAATTAAAACTGGGAGTACCAAGAGGGGGTGTTCCCAGCAAGACAATAAGTTCCAGACCTTCCCCACTAGATGAAAAGTGGACATCCAAAGGAAGGTTTAAACTACAGTTAAAAGATATTACCTGCACAAAGTACTCTGAATTGCCTTTGCACTGGATTGCCCTAAAAGAAATAAGTTATCTTCAATGTCAACATCAACAGTATGTTCTTATGAAAATGTTTCATAAGAACGCCATTCTTTGTTCAAAGGATTGATGAGAATTTTCACTTTATGAATAAGTATGCTTGAATTTATCCTTCCAGATAGAATTTAGTCCTTACAGAAATATACTTGTAAAATTTTGAAATTGCAGAGAAAATTAAAATACTTTCCAAGTTACTATCTAAATATATATTCGAGCTGGGGTTCAAACAGAAGGTTTGGATCCACTTTCCCCAAGAGATTGTTTGAGCTTCGCACTGAGAAAGGGATTCATCTCCACTACGACCCGTTCAAGTATCGCAGGATATCTGAGTGGCAGTCAGTTTCTCTGTTCACCTACAAACAACCGCATGCTAGGTAAATCCTGTTCCGCCCTCCACCAAATCAGACAAACACTGGACTTACAGCATACAGACTGGAGTCAAGGATTCAACAACTTCTCTGGAAACGTGAGTCAGCAACCAAATCCGCTTCTCCAAGTTCACGAGTCAAAATTCCCACTGAGCCTGAACTAACCGCTGGGTCTTTCCGTCACTTTTCAGTTCTGGTTGAGCAGTGTTCAGAGCAACACTTCTCTCTGTATTATCTCTTCAATAAAACCTGTTAAACCTTTCCCCTGGTCTCCCTGTTTAGTCTTCTGCATTTGGGTCTGAACTTTAGTAAAATCATGGCAGTAACAAACGACGATTATAGGGAATCTAAAATCTATGCAAACACTACGCACTACTACAAAATAAACATGACTATATAATAATTTGGAAAGATGGGAAAAGGGGTGCTAATAGTCCATATAAATGAGTGTCCAGTGTAAGCCAAATGTCAACTCATTCAATAATGTCAAAATAGCATCAGATATAATAAACTATAATAGATGAAGTTATAAACAGTGTGATTTAATTCAGTTTACAATGGTTAATTATTCACAGATGTATTACAAACCTACCATCATCTAAAACCCAGCTAGAGAGGAGCTTTAGCAAGACAAAGAGTCATAAAAACAAATGGCTGACTCCTACCATACAGTTAAAGGAGGTGGAGCAGCAGTGCTGGAAAAACACTTGAGTTCGTAAATCTCACAATATGGTGGCAGTTATCATGTGACAAAGGTGGAGGGGTGGACTGCAGACACATGTTTTTACTGGGCTCATGTGGACTGAAATATAAAATTTCCTCTCATATCCTTTCTAATATTAATTATGAATGTAGATTTTTATTTACTTAATTTCTCTTTAACAGAGCTGCTAGTGTCATTAGCTCAGAAGGTAGGACCCAGAATTCTGGCGAGACAGACAGTGGGATACTTCAAAGTGCTTATTTAAAACACAGATAACAGAGGTGGGCTGTGGACCTGCAGCGGCTGCAGCAGGGCGCTGCCCATCATTGGAAACTGGTTTTAGAAAAGCACATACTATGGCTAACTGTTTATGCTTTCTTTGTTCCTCTGACATGGGAGCTAGATCTGAGTTTGTCTGCCTTGCTATGTGTTTCCAGACGGGGCCGCCTGTGGAGCTTCTTTCTGTATGTCTACTTCTGTCTCCTTGAACCCCAGTTGGCCTCAGCAGATGGCCGCTCACACTGAGCCTGGTTCTGCTGGAGCTTTCTTCCTGTTAAAAGGGAGTTTTTCCTTCCCACTCTCGCTGCAAGCATGCTTGGTGTAAGGGATTGCTTTCAAGTCAATGCAATCAGCTGGTTTTTAGCTGTAGAAATCTTTTAACCAATCTGACTGTGTTATCTGGTTGACTTGTTGGGGAATTGCTGTTATATAAATAAACTGATTTAAGCTCATGGGGTCGGTTTCATGAAGCAGGTTTACTGAAAATATGGAATCTCCTGAGTTTTCGGTTTAGCAAAGAGTTTCCTCAACCTCTGTTTCAGTCACCATAGTAACATTCTCCCCAGAGCTAAGCTGGTTGGGAGCAGGTTTTCTTCAGTAAACTCATTGTCCCCAATGTCCACTCTCCTTACAGTCACATTGTTTTATTTCCTGATTTAGTAAGATTTTTGTTAAATGAAAAAATAAAGTTATTAAAATTAAATTAAAGAAACAAACAGAAAATCATTCACTAGGTAAAATTGAATTATTTATTGGAAGAAGATTCTACAACTCAAATGACGGGGTATGACATTTAATTTTGGTTTAGTTATTTTGAGCAACATGTGGATCATTTTATCTTTATTTATCTTTTCAGTATGTGAAGAACTACTTAAATTCCTTTCCCCCTTAGAATAATAAATTAATCTAAGGAGGAAAGGAATTACTTTAGGGTTAGGATTAGGATTCAGTGTGATAGCAACCTACTGAGCCTATTGGCACAATCTGAAGCCCCTCTATGGAACTGATAACCACTAATAACAACCATTTATTGGTGTGGTAACATTGGGATGTTAGCGGCTGTAAATAAACAGTATTAACTGTATTAAAAAGACAGAATAAACTGAGAACCCATGACATTATGAACATATCTTAGCTTTAAGAACATTTTTATTCTTCATCTTCACCTGCTGCCAGATGATTTCACCTACTGTAAATAGATACATTGATCCACTACCATTTAATAAATAAACACGGAATGTTATTGTGATCACAACAGACTACGGCAAGTCGTTTTGACATGTATTAGTTATACTGAATATGTATTCCTCATATCTGAAATAATTTCCTTGTCAAAATGACTAATTTAAACTAAATGACATTCTCCACATCTAGAATAAACATTCTGGATGTCTAGAAATGTATTTCAGATCTCCATATTCCTATTGTTAGTGGCAGCATTTGCATTATTTTGTCCACAAAGAAATGAATTTCAAATATCAAGAATACATATTTAGTCAAGATGATAAATGTCAGAATAGACACATTGATTCATTATTCTTATAGACACTTAAGACCCCCTAGTTGCCCTTCGGCCCTAAACATTTGTTTAGTATCCATATGCACTGATCCCAGGATTTTTTAGGGTGCTTTCTCATTACTCTGAAGCCCCTGATCATTTAGCCTGAAACTGCACTACACCTTCAGTCCAACAGGTGGTAGTCATGAGAAGACAACTGGTTCTCCTTTTACTTCCAGCTATAGGTGACTCTTAGCTCCTAAAGGACTTATATTGAAAGACCATACTTTATCCAGAAATGATAAAAGAAACAAAAAACAAACACCTGTAGATCATAACCAAGCAAAACGTTTTGCAGATTTATACTATGATACATAATGCACCCAGAAACGCCACCATTTAATTTTAAACACTCAAATTTGAAGATTAAGAGATTTTTTTTTCCTCAAATCATTTAGAAGTGTTTCACAACAATGTAATACTTATTAAGCATAGTAGCAAACAGGTAATTAGTGATAAATATGCGTTGGAATGTAAATTTTAATCTAGCAAACGTTATATTTCTTAGTTTATAATTCTTTCTTCTCCTTTTTGAAGACTTTCCCATCAGGCTGCTCTCTCCACTTCAGGGTAACTCCACTCACTCCGTTCTCCTGCAGTTTGTTCTGGAGCTGTAGGATAAAGGTAGAAGACATTAAAAATATAGACTTTTTGGATTTTGGATATTTATTATGCACCAAATACAATGGTAAAGGTATAGAGGACGATCTTTTATTTCCAGGTGGATAATCTAAATAATTGGTCCTTCTAATTGTCAGTTATTCTGGTCATATGTTTACATAAGGCCGTCCCACCTGCTCATCCCATGAGCTTTCTTTTTCTGCCCATGAGCACTTTCAGATGTATATCTGTGGTGAGCTACGGTTTCAGACAGTAATTGAAGCTCACCTTTCTCACTGCATTTCTTTGAAAATGGCCGATGGTCGTAAGAGAAAAAGTGTCTACCAAGTCTATGAGAAGAAAAAAAAGGCCTAAGAAGAGTCAGATATATCCCAGATGTCAGGAATCCAGTTTGTGTGGTCTGTTTTTGTGTTTCCTTTCCTC
>NW_015152296.1:55859-61184 GCF_000732505.1 Cyprinodon variegatus
GCAGGGCGCTGCCCATCATTGGAAACTGGTTTTAGAAAAGCACATACTATGGCTAACTGTTTATGCTTTCTTTGTTCCTCTGACATGGGAGCTAGCTCTGAGTTTGTCTGCCTTGCTATGTGTTTCCAGACAGGGCCGCCTGTGTAGCTTCTTTCTGTATGTCTGCTTCTGTCTCCTTGAACCCCAGTTGGCCTCAGCAGATGGCCGCTCACACTGAGCCTGGTTCTGCTGGAGCTTTCTTCCTGTTAAAAAGGAGTTTTTCCTCCCTACTGGCGCTGCAAGCATCCAGGCCTGGGTTCGGAGCTGGGTTGTCTCTCTCTCTTCTCTGCAGGGTGGACTGGCAGGTGCTCCTCATCACTGCTGATTTCAGCCCTTCTTAAGAAGCAGAGACCAGGAGGAGGGCGTCAGTTCTTTCTCGCTTGTAGCGTGGTACATGACCCAACAAAGTTTTCCGAGTTTCATCCGAACTATATTTTGTCTCTGTCTTTTCCTCCTTAGAACCTGTAATCCAAGTCAGAAAAACCACAAGCCAGGGAGCTGGGCTCCTCTGTTCGCCTGCCTGAACTAGTCCTCCTCTTTGAAGCTCACCTGCCTGTCCACCCTCAAAAACCATCTGCACAAGAGAGAGTGAGGGAACCGCTGGATTGCACCGGACCACGGACATCAACCCCCCCTGGCTCCGGGCAAGCCTCCCACTCTGTGAGTTTTGAGCTCTTCACATTCTTTACTGCCACAGGCTGTTTCTGACCACCTCCTTCGCCCCTCCAAACAGACCAGAAGATACCAATAGGGCAGACAGTTGGACGCCATAAGCTTGTATGACCTCTGAGAACAGAAACTTTTAAACAGAGCGTGCACAAGGAGAAATGGGCTCGTGCACGCTCTCGCACGCGTAGTTTTTCAAAGTGGAGAGGAAAGTTTTTTTTTTTAAATATTGGTCAAAATCCTCCACAATACTTTTAATTTCAAACTTGCCTTTTTCATGATGCTCTCTCTTAGAACAGGGTCATTCAGGTCCACAGAGCCGTCTGCTTGAAGTCTGATCCTCACTACCTGTTTTTTCATTTCTGATTTAAAATCAAGAACATAAAGATTAATTTGAGCGTTCATTTCAGTAAAACTGTCTTATACATTGAAAGAAATTACTATACACTACAATAAATATATGTATTTTAGTTTAGAACTCTAATTCAGGCTGTTTTAATCCAATGTGATATTTCCATGATGTAATTTTCATATCAGGATAATTAAATGTATTTTGTGACAACATTCAATTTCTGAAAGCCCTTGTTCTTGAGGATAAAAAGTTACTCTTTCCCAATCAAAATCAGCTTATATGTGCACTGAAAAAAATGCACCCGTTTTTGGTATTTATTTAATACTATAAACTTTCTTTAACACAATTGTTTCATGTCCTACTATGCTAACAAGAAAAAATGTGTTAAAGTAACTACGGTAAATATAATTCAGTAAATGCCAAAAACGGGTGTATTTTTTCAGTGTGCAGGGTCAGCAAAACTCTACATCATGGGAATGTTTCCTTTCTTGTGGATTTTATTGTTGAATTTATTTTCCTCAAAGGCAGGTTAGGCTTCCAGGAATAAGCATAACAAGACTTCTGCTTTAAACTACACAGATTCAATAAGAGTTGATCTTGATGTTCCTCTCTGCAAGTGGTGGGCCCACATGAAGAGCTTCTGCAGCTTCTTTGGGCTGAACCCAACAAACCAGGGGTTTACACCTCTAGGTTCTATTGCATTGTCATATTGAAGAAGGATATTGAATCTTAGCTGAAAATAATTTAGTAAGAAATATCCCTTTGTTTCAGTGAAAACAGGATAAAGAAGCACAAATAAGCAAAATTAAAAATAATTTAACACCATTGGTCAGAGACTTTAGTGAAATACTAATCAAACATGTTTTAATCTACAAAAGATAGATAGAAATATACCTATTTCTAATAGTATTATTATTATATTTTCTCCTTTTCATTTTCAAACACACTCACCAGGAATGTCATAACAGACAAATGGTAATCTTGTTTCACAGGGCAAAAACTGCCATCTCCCTGATATCTGAGTAGATGTAGCACCACATATGACTGTCATTGAGCCAATCATATTAATAATGTACTTCCAGTTGGTAAAGAGGACACTGTTCCCGTCGGACCAGAGAAGATTAGGATCTCTATATAGACCAATCCATGCATGGTCATCCTTAGGTATCAGGCTGTGGACCTGCTGGTTCTCTGTGTCATTTTTTATGGTGGCAAGGTCAGTAAAGTTTTCTTTGCAGTAAATCTGAGCATTGGACCAGCTCATCGCTGTATTCACATAAACAAATTCAGGATCCAAAGGCGACCCTGATACAGACAACAATGGAGGAGGAAGGGTCAGGTTCTAGATCTTACATTAATGCTCTAAGGAATTTTGTATCATAATTCAAATTTTTACCATTGTAGCACACAAACTGGTGATCCTCTGAGCAGCTCGCATCATACCATTCCCCTCTGTGGTGAAAAGCTGTGCATAACTCATCTTCTTGGGAAAAAGCTGGTTGATTTGTTTGCCAGTCTCTGTAGTCAGCTCCACTCCCATTGTAACCATCAGACCATTTCCAGTGGATTTCACTGAACAGACCAATCCAGACCTTAGAGCTGTGTCCAGCAGATGTAAGAGTGTCGATAAATTGGTTCTGGTGCTCAGAGTTCAGGATGGTGGCCAGGTCTGTGTGCTTCTCCCTGCAGTAGGTCTGAGCTTCAGTCCAATTCAATAATTGATTAACAAAATGGTACTGAGGAAGGAGGCAGGTGGAGAGGACCACGCAGTCTGGAAGATAGATTTAAATATTTTATTTTACATCATACAGTAAGGCTATTTAAAAACCATATCAATACCATTAGATATAAACATGAAGTCACTCACCTAAAAGAAACAAGACTCCCAGCAAGATCTTCTCCATCATGATGCTGCTCTGAGGACTGCAGTAGAAAGACCTGGTGTTATAATCAGTCTCTGAAAAGGCTTTTTGCAACAGTAATGGTCTATGGTCACTAAATGGTCATATATATGCAAAGCTGGTTGCCATGGCTGCCTGTAGGAAAATGATGCCTATAAAGGGTATGCATGTTTGCAAAGTTTCAGCTTAGATAAACAAGTATCAAAATAAAATCAGCCATAACCCCTATCAATATTTCAAGCTGCTAATGTTACAGTAAACCGCTCCTTTGTGGTGGTTCTTAGATATACAGAAAAACTACCAAAAAAACTAGGATTAAGTCTGTAATGTTACTGTGAAATGGAACATTGATCATTTTTATTTACTTCTGCCTTTTAGAGCAGAGAGTCTCCATGAGAATGAAAAAGTGCTATGGTCATAACAGAAAGTTTCATTTGAAAAGAAACGACATTGAGGGATTTCTTACATTCAGGGCTACATGGTGTTTTAGGGGGTTATACTTTTTAAAATTAGAGTAGATTTTTAACATTAGTCCCTGCTGAGTTGAAAAAGCTCAAACATCAATTATTTCACTCAGAGGGATCACTTCCTGTATTAATAAGATGCAATCCTGGCATCAGCTTCCAGCTTTATTGGAGCCCAAACATTATTTAATTAAAAGATCGAACTAATCAAATTAAATGACTTCAGCTCAGCTTATAACACCATTATTCAACAGTATCTGATAGGAAAACTGGAACATCTGGGCTTCAGGGCATCCATTTGCAATTGGCTGCTGGACTTCCTCACCAACAGACCTCAGTCAGTCTGGGTTAGACAGAACAGCTCTGATGTCATCACCCTGAGCCAGGGGTCGGCAACCCAAACTGCTCAAAAAGTCATATTAGACCAAAAAAAAACAAAACATTAATCTGTCTGGAGCCGAAAAAATGTAAAGGTCTTATATATGCCTCTAATGCCAACACTGGCTCTAAGTGCATTATCCCACTATAGGAAAGGACTATGTGGGCTTAAACATATAATGAGCATTAATGATTAAATGTTTATCCAGGAGCAAATGTCACATAGTAGCATCAGGTGACGCCCCTTTGCGGCACGTCGCTTTAACCGTCCGCTTAACCGCCATTTACCGTACAGTTTAAGTTTTGTTGCATTGATGAAATTACAGAAACACATAAAGGAATCTTTCTATGGTGGACATGTTTCTGATGGGAGGAGTTGATTGAGTCATAAGGAACCAAGCAGGAACTGACATCCATTGGAGCAGAGCTCTCTTACCCCGAAATCCCACATCCTCCGTCACCATCGTTCCTTGGTGCGATTTATATTTTTAGGATTTAGGGAAAAATTGGAAGAAAGTTTACATCCCTGCATCAGAGCGCTACCTGTTTGATCTGTGGACGATTTTCCATCCTTGCAATAAAACTAGCAGCAGTGGGGAAGTTTGGAGATGCAATCCACCTCTTAAAACCTTCTTTGCGCTCCTCTAATTTACCCAGAAGTTCTGCAAGCTTGGTGGTCGGCTGCATATTTAGCCTTCCCTGGAAATGACTTTCCAAATTTTTCTTTTTTTTTTTTGACAACCTCTCATTACAAAGCAAAAAAGCAGGCAATCCTTCCGCATTGATAATGAGGAAATCCGAGTGATAGTCCGCTCCATTAATCCTCCGGGTCCGACGTTTTTCTACCTGTACTTCTCCAAACATGTTCCCTATTCTCTGGATATCCCACACAGACTGGATTCAAGGACTGACTAAGGCCCCCTCAAATGTGAATCACTGACCTGCATAATCTTTACAACATCCAAGATTCCCACGGTGCCTAAACTGATTTCTGTGAACTTCCCTTCTCAGTTCCAGTTCCGGTTCACCAGTTCACTGAGTTTCAGATCCTACCCCTGTTCTCATGCCACAAATAAACCTGTTAAACTTTTCCCGTGTTCCCTGAGTGGTTTCTCTGCATGTTGGTCAGATTCAAAACTGATCATGACAATTGGGATGCAGTTTGTCTTTAATGTCACTCATGTGTAACTTGCAAATTTTTCACAGTCTGCAATGTTTTACCACGTTATCCCTTTAATGTTGCAACCATGTTTGGGTTTCTGTTGAGACTTTTTTCCTGTTTATAGTTTAGAGTTTTTGTTCCTCAGAGGAGAAATATGGCACTCTTTCTTCTGCAGTCATGATTGTAATTGGTCTGCTACCTTAACCCCGCCCCTTTATATGTGTAAATTCCCAAATTCATGATCAGTCAAAGCTGGGTTGAGGTAGCGAGTTGATAATCTTAAGCATCCGTACTGATAAGAGGAATTCATTTTTAAAAGAGAAAAACAACATTTTGCTCCATTAATAAAAATGTTATAAGCAC
>NW_015152296.1:61571-62953 GCF_000732505.1 Cyprinodon variegatus
CCTAAAAGAAACAAGACTCCCAGCAAGATCTTCTCCATCATGATGCTGCTCTGAGGACTGCAGTAGAAAGACCTGGTGTTATAATCAGTCTCTGAAAAGGCTTTTTGCAACAGTAATGGTCTATGGTCACTAAATGGTCATATATATGCAAAGCTGGTTGCCATGGCTGCCTGTAGGAAAATGATGCCTATAAAGGGTATTCATGTTTGCAAAGTTTCAGCTTAGATAAACAAGTATCTTAATAAAAACAGCCATAACCCCTATCAATATTTCAAGCTGCTAATGTTACAGTAAACCGCTCCTTTGTGGTGGTTCTTAGATATACAGAAAAACTAACAAAAAAACTAGTATTAAGTCTGTAATGTTACTGTGAAATGGAACGTTGATCATGTTTATCCATTTCTGCCTTTTAGAGCAGAGAGTCTCTATGAGACTGAAAAAGTGCTATGGTCATAACAGAAAGTTTCATTTGAAAAGAAACGACATTGAGGGATTTCCTACATTCAGGACTACATGGTGTTTTACGGGGTTATACTTTTTAAAATTAGAGTAGATTTTTAACATTAGTCCCTGCTGAGTTGAAAAAGCTCAAACATCACTGATTTCACTCAGAGGGATCACTTCCTGTATTAATAAGAAACAATCCTGGCATCAGCTTCCAGCTTTATTGGGGCCCAAACATTATTTAATTAAAAGATCGAACTAATCAAATTAAATGACTTCAGCTCAGCTTTTAACACCATTATTCAACAGTATCTGATAGGAAAACTGGAACATCTGGGCTTCAGGACACCCATTTGCAATTGTCTGCTGAACTTCCTCACCAACAGACCTCAGTCAGTCTGGGTTAGACAGAACAGCTCTGATGTCATCACCCTGAGCCAGGGGTCGGCAACCCAAACTGCCCAAAAAGTCATATTAGACCAAAAAAAACAAAACATTAATCTGTCTGGAGCCTAAAAAATGTAAAGGTCTTATATCTGCCTCTAATGCCAACACTGGCTCTAAGTGCATTATCCCACTATAGGAAAGGACTATGTGGGCTTAAAAATATAATGACCATTAATGATTAAATGTTTATCCTGGAGCAAATGTCACAAAGTAGCATGAGGTGACGGCCCTTTGCGGCACGTCGCTTTAACCGTCCGCTTAACCGCCATTTACCGTACAGTTTAAGTTTTGTTGCATTGATGAAATTACAGAAACACATAAAGAAATCTTTCTATGGTGGACATGTTTCTGTTGGGAGGAGTTGATTGAGTCATAAGGAACCAAGCAGGAACTGACATCCATTGGAGCAGAGCTCTCTTACCCCGAAATCCCACATCCTCCGTCACCATCGTTCCGGTTTATATTTTTAGGATTTGGGGAAAAATTGGAAG
>NW_015152296.1:65117-68464 GCF_000732505.1 Cyprinodon variegatus
AATATCTTCTCTTTAGTCCTTGACATTAGAAAACTGTTATTTCATGTCACCAAATGTTCTGTCTTTTCATAATTAATGTCACGGTGAGAAAAACATTCAAATGCTGTGAGCAAAATATTTCTATTGTATTGCAGCACAACAAAAGTCTCTGCAGATTTAAACAAACAAGACTTCCTAACAGATCTATTCCATCATAATACATTTGATTATTAACTTTTGCATGGAAAACATTGACACCTCTGCCTGTAGATGCATGTTGGTATAGGAAAACAGGATTTGCATTTTTTTTCATTAGCACAAAAGCAAACACTGACATGAAGGACAAGCTTGACAAGTTTAATGCTGTCTAGTTGTTCTTAGAAACCCAAACTGAATAGTTTGGATGTCTTGATGTGTAATTAAAATAGTGACTGTACTTAACAGCATGTTTTTATTCTGATTGGCTCTTATACGTATGAAAACACCTTTAACAAATCTATCATGGATCAACACTCAGAATCTTTAAAGTGATACAACATTTTATGGGATTAGCCATCAGGCCCACTTAGCTTTACATCAGTCTGAAAATTAGATTTCTTGGCCTGAAGAGAATCCCATTAAAGAATTCCTACCCAATGTGGTCTCTCTATGTTCTCAAAAGCAAAGAGAATGGGTGTTGGGGTCATACTGCCTTAATACTAAGTACAATATTCGTGGCATCACATGTCGCTTTGATGTGTCTCTGTAGGAGTGTTTTGCAGAGGATCTTTATTCTTTAGAGTTGGCATAGAAAACCAACATAGACATTGGTTCTCTATGCCCAAAATTAGTATTATAGGTTATGGCATAAAAATAAGCACACATATCTAACATAATAACTTTTTTTTTTTTTGTAAAAGTGAAACATTTGTGTCCTCCACCAGTTTTGGTAGTTCAGCATTTTATGTCCTACCTTTATCCAGGTACCAAAAATGTGAATAAAGATCTGCGATAACTGGTTCTATATTTTCAGGCAGAAATAAGTTCTTAATCCTTCTGATATTAACAGTTTATATTTTGTTTTTATACATTTAACGATAGGAGGAGTTAGTGAAGAACAAAACCTTTCATTTCCTTTGAGATGTCCAGTAGAAAACCTAAAAAAAATACTGATTGCAATCTGTATTTCTTGTGTTAAATATTTAATCCTANAAAAAAAATACTGATTGCAATCTGTATTTCTTGTGTTAAATATTTAATCCTAGATATTTTCATGTACAGCTTATGCCATTCTAAAAGACATGTTTACAAAGTTCTTAATCATCTAAAATGTTCTTTTCTTAAAATAAGTCTATTAGAAAATTCACTATTCAGATTAAAGTTGAGAGTAAAAGGAAAGGTTACAACCATAGCTAGTGTCAGGTTTCCAGAGGTGGGTGGAGTGGCTGTATGTCTTTTCCCTTTTTTCTCTCACAGGGTGGCAGGCTAATTGAGTCCAGCTGGGTTCCATTCCCTCAATCAGTGGTGGCCTTTAAGAAGGAGCAGTCTCCCTCAAGCAGACAGTTGTTATACTCAGAGTGGTAACAAGCCAACTTAAGAGAAATCACAGTATTGTGTTTTTCCCCCCTCCTGTTGGATCTTCTCTATTTAAGACCTTATTGTCCTTCTCTGCTTCAGGATCCCTTTTGGAAAAGACCGCTGTTGCATCTACCTCCCCCAAGGCTTCCGTTCTGCTCCTTCCTCAGGCTCACCAACTTGGCCTTCAGAACCCCTCGCTCAAACCTGTCCACCCTCATCTCCAAAAAAACTGAAAGACCAGTGTCTCCATTCTCAACCTCCAACATCTACTTCCAAGCAGCAAGACCGGGCTTCATGGACTCCTGCTCAATGCAAGCTGACTTAAACTACTTAAAACAATCTTCCATAATCCAACCATCCCCTTTAAACAACTTGTTTTCCCTTCCAATGCCTGCTCCCAGCCCCTGCTCCCTCAGTTTTTTCCAGACTCAGTTGTCATCACATTATCCTGAAAATAAACTGTTTAAATCTGCTTCTTTCTGTGCGTATGCCTACTTAAGAGTCCAAGAGCTAGAATTATGATAGCTAGAGTTCTATTCTCTCCTCCTTGACTGCCAGAGGCAACACTTTAAGCAGTGAATGGGGGCAAATGATGACTTTGAAATACGGGTTAATATATATAAGCATAAAACAGCAGTCGCTCAATCCTCTCACTGAAGCATGAGGAACTGAGCTAAAAATCTCAATCCTCATGTTTGCCTTCCTTTAGAAATTGCTCTTTATAATTACATAGGAGTGGGTTTGCATTTAAGGAGGCCCTTTTGCCTACAGCAGCACAATGGGACTGCGGCAAGTTATGGACCTATATACAATCTTACACAGAGTAATAAAATACTGTTTATAAAATTATATGTGTAAACTAGTTTTACACAGGCCACAACCGGCAACCGCCCAGTTATAATGAAGGTGACTAATTTAAATGGCCAGTTGTTGAGTTGATGATGTCGTAGTTAATTGATAGATCATTCAAAATGGAGGGTAAAACTAATTGAATGTTATTAGTTGAATAGTTATAACTTTAATCCNAAAAAAAATACTGATTGCAATCTGTATTTCTTGTGTTAAATATTTAATCCTATATATTTTCATGTACAGCTTATGCCATTCTAAAAGACATGTTTACAAAGTTCTTAATCATCTAAAATGTTCTTTTCTTAAAATAAGTCTATTAGAAAATTCACAATTCAGATTAAAGTTCAGAGTAAAAGGAAAAGTTACAACCATAGCTAGTGTCAGGTTTCCAGAGCTGGGTGGAGTGGCTGTATGTCTTTTCCCTTTTTTCTCTCCCAGGGTGGCAGGCTAATTGAGTCCAGCTGGGTTCCATTCCCTCAATCAGTGGTGGCCTTTAAGAAGGAGCAGTGTCCCTCAAGCAGACAGCAGATGGATGTTGTACTCAGAGTGGTAACAAGCCAACTTAAGAGAAATCTCAGTATTGTGTTTTTTTCCCCCTCCTGTTGGATCTTCTCTGTTTAAGACCTTACTGTATTGTCCTTCTCTGCTTCAGGATTCCTTTTGGAAAAGACCGCTGTTGGATCTACCTCCCCCAAGGCTTCCGTTCTGCTCCTTCCTCAGGCTCACCAACTTGGCCTTCAGAAACCCTCGCTCAAACCTGTCCACCCTCTTCTCCATTAAAACTGAAAGACCAGTGTCTCCATTCTCAACCTCCAACATCTACTTCCAAGCAGCAAGACCGGGCTTCATGGACTCATACTCAATGCAAGCTGACTTAAACTACTTAAAACAATCTTCCATAATCCAACCATCCCCTTTAAACAACTTGTTTTCCCTTCCAGTGCCTGCTCCCAGCCCCT
>NW_015152296.1:70537-72085 GCF_000732505.1 Cyprinodon variegatus
ATAACATTTCTGATGTCCATAACAACACACACGCATAAAAAAAAAATCACCAACTACCCGCCCGCACTAAAAAAATATCCGCCCGACCCCTGACCCGTTTATTTTTATTTATGTATTTTTCACCCGCAAAAGAGCATTTTAGCAGGTGACCCGTCGGGCACCCCCGGTTTCCGCGACCCGTTGCAGGACTCTAATCTGTGTAACTGGCCTGGTTGCTCATTACATTTATCTGGTTCCTGCTACTATTTATGCTGCCTGTTTTCCTGCCCTTGCCTCCAGATCATTTCTGCTGTTTGCAGACATCCTAAGTGCCAGAAACACATTTCAGGGAGATGCTTTTACCCCTGTCTGAACTTCCGGGAGACTTGGGATGTCTGTGTTTGTGAGTAACTCTAGCGTTTTGCATAGTGTTCTGATTTTCGGATCCTGACCCGTTTCCGTCTTTGGGACTCCCGAATTTTTGCTCTGTCCATGTCTGTTCTATCAGTCTTGTCTGTTCTGGACTGATTCCTGGATTCTGCTGGCTTACCAAACTTGGACTTGTCTTCTGACCTCGGCTTGGAATCTCCTCTGGTACCTCCTCGGCTCTCTGATCTTCTGGTGTGTTAACCTGGTTCTGCTTTGACTCCGGCTCTGGATTTTCCCTCATGGACACTGTTGCTGCTTGGCGTCGATTCACATCGAGACACCTGCCACAAACTGTGGACAAATCTCCTGTTCAGATTCAACTCCTTCCTCTGGGATTGAACTGAACACAGAACCAGGTTAGTGACTTTGCTCATAGTTGTGGCCAGTCCTTTATTCTGAGTCATTAACCTGTGTCTCTTTTTCTACAGAGGATCCGGTGCATCTGCCCCCGCTAACGAGCAGCATTTATTTAAACAAAAATGCGGCTGCTTGTCAGCTGGGTTGGACTCACTGGACTGGTTCAGTCAGAGCCCAGAAGAAGTGAAGTCCAGAGCAGTGATACTCCATAGCTTTTAACTGAGCACGAACCAGAGATCCAGGAGGGAAGAGGAGTAGCGACCAGCAAAAGCCAGAACATGCAGAGGAACCAAAGGATCCACAGGGATAAATCCAAGCCGGGGTCAGAAGACAGGTCTAAGGTCGATACCAGGGGGAATCCAGGTAACACAGGCAAACAGAGCCGGTCAGCGGAGTCCAAAAACTCAAAAGTCTGGGGGCGGAAATGGGTCAGTAACAGGCAGAACTAAACACAACAGGGTATGCTAGAATGAGGCTCACAAGAAGCTATCATAATCTGGCCCCAATAGCTGGGAACAGGTGGCTTAAATAGAAGCAGGAACAGGTGGATATGATTAGAGACAATGAGTGCATAGCAAAGCAAAGCAGATGAGAGAAAACAGAGTCAAACCCAGCCATCTGTGGCAAGATCATGACAAATACTACAAATATTGTGAACCAGATCATTGCCCAAAATTTTTACAGGAGTTTTTACAATGGTCTTATCAGCTAAAGAATCATGAGCCTATAGCTTTATGTTACAGGTCCGATTGGGTTTTTTCCTGTTAATACAACTTTAATTCT
>NW_015152296.1:72422-73020 GCF_000732505.1 Cyprinodon variegatus
CTGGAATCAAGCTGCGGCCGCGGGGCATTCTGGGGAAGCGGTCAGTCTGAAGAACGCACAAGTCTGCTCTGATGCATGCTCGATAAAGAGAGCGGGGCGAGAACAACTTCCGGGGATTTGTTACGTTCTCGAGAACTGGAACGGTACTCGGGCTGAGGCTGATGACGTGTCACGAGTACACGAGCACACGAGAACGCTCAAGAACGCATATTGAGAAACGCCCATACATGCCCCTCTGCTTGAAAACAAGGAAAACCACAAATGACACGACAGCCTGCTAATATTACATTGAACCATTTCTTTCCAAAGCAAGTTTTTACATACATGGAGCTATATCATGGACCCTCTGATGTTTTCATTTTGCAAATCAAATATAGTCAGATATTTCAGAGCAATACTTTAACCTTAGTTTATAAATTTTGTAGTGTGCTGTAGTAAAACAAATCACACAAACAAAGTTGGTCTGAACACCTTCTACAGTAAATATACTATATCAGGGGCAGGAACCAAAAATGGCTCTTTGGACCTTCACAATGTCATGATAAACATGATGAAAAGCGGCATCTAAATCCAGGTTTGAACTGTCACATATCATCAT
>NW_015152296.1:73232-74618 GCF_000732505.1 Cyprinodon variegatus
TCACCAGTGCCTCTGCAACAGTGCTAGCACGCTGATCTTTTGTGGGGACCGCCTGAGTAAACTTTGAAAAGACATCAGTCATCACAAGGACATTTTCTCTACCATCTGTAGCAGGTTCTAAAACTGTAAAGTCTATCGCCAGAATCTCATTAGGTCTAGATGCTTTAATTGTGCCCATATAGGTTTTAACTTTTGGTAACTGTGCTTTTGACACAACACACCTTTCACAGTTCTTGCACCATTTTTCTACATCCGAGTACATATTGGGCCAATAATACCTTGAGCGAATTAGCTGCAAAGTCCGCTCCACTCCCTGATGGCCGTGATCATCATGAAGTGACTGGATTACACTTTCTTGCAAACACTGAGGTAGCACAAACTGTTCAACCTCACCCTGCCCATCAGAGGAATAAGTGCAGCGACAAAGAACCGATTCCCTCTCCCTAAGCCGATTCCACTGTTGAACCAATTTCCGAGTGGCCTTATCAAGTCCACTCCTCTCCCTAGCATCAGGCCTCCTACCCCTTGTCCAAAATTGCATGAAAGAACTGATGGTAGGGTCTTTGCTCTGCAATGTACGGAGGTCAGTGCTTGACAAACCAGGTAACACACTGATCTCCTCCTGTACTACAGAAAACCCTTCATCTAAAGCAGAGCCAGCCTCTCCTCTGTGTGTGACATATTGACGTGACAGTGCATCTGCATTAGCATTTTGAAATCCTGGACGGTATTTCAAAGTCAAATCAAAAGCTGCCAGTTCGGAAACCCACCTCTGCTCTGTTGCTCCAAGCTTTGCTGTCGCCAGGTGACTTAGTGGGTTGTTATCTGTGAAGACAGTGCATTTATTACCCAACAGATACTCTCTAAAGTTTTCTGTAACAGCCCACTTAAGAGCAACAAACTCCAACTTCATGGAACTGTAATTATTCATGTTACGCTCGGTGGGCTTCAGACTGCGACTTGCAAACGCTATAGGGCGCAATTTGCCCCCATGATCTTGAGAGAGTACCGCTCCCAACCCTGCATGACTGGCATCTACTTCTAGAACAAATGGCTTCTGGAAGTCCGCATAAGCAAGAACAGGAGCTGTTATTAATGCAGCTTTGAGCTTGTGAAAACTCTGCTCACACTCCTCATCCCAGAAGCCACCCAAAGGTTTCTTAGGAGTTTTGCCCTTTTTCCCAGGAGGAAGCAACCTAGCAACGAGTCGGTTTAAAGAGGAAGCCATTCTTGAAAAACCACAAATAAACCTCTGATAGTAACTGGCAAACCCCAAAAACGAAAGAAGTTCTGCCAGAGTACTAGGTCGCCTCCAGTCACGTACGGCAGCTACCTTGTCTGGGTCAGTAGAAACACCCTCTGCTGATACTACGTGACCCAAGTATT
>NW_015152296.1:75062-77421 GCF_000732505.1 Cyprinodon variegatus
ACTGCCTATAATCCACACACATGCGTAACATTCCATCCTTCTTCTGCACCAAAACTATTGGTGAAGCATATGGACTACTGCTTTCCCTAATAACACGACTTTGTAGTAACTGCTGGACATGATTGCGAACCAAATCATACTGAGAAGGGAGAATGCGCCGATAAGGTTGTCGCACTGGTGTCTCATCCAGCAGGGGGATCTCATGGGTTACTAAATTTGTACTACCCACATCCAGCTCACTTCTGGCAAACACTTTATTGTATTTTAACAGCAATTCCTTTGCCTGCTGTTTTTCCTTACCCTGCAGATTTCCGAACTCTGGTAAGTCCAAGCCTATGTCAGCTACAGTAGTTTCATGACCAGCAATGAATGCTGTACAGCTATGCGAGTCAACTGACATCTGAATCTTAGGATCCTCTGTCACCAGTGTGGCAGTTTGAACAGTAGCCACAACTCTACGGGGTGTTAACCACACGTCAGTTTTCCCTACATTAGTAATGGGAATGAAAGTACTCCCCCTCTAGGCCTTCACTAAAGAAGGTGAAACCAACAACCCCTCTGGGAGACTGCCCCCTTCAGGACCAAGAGGTTCAACAACCAAATCAATTGGTTGGTGTAAAGGCATTTGTGGGCAGGTCACTGGCACATAACAGAGACTACCAGCTGGAACACAGAAAGGTTTCTTACCCTGCAACCTGACCTGATGAGGGCTGGGAGAGTTGACCATTGCTTCCATCATTTGACAGTATCTCAACATTCTTCTCCATCCCTGCAGTGCTGCCTTGAGGAGCGGTGCTTCCCAAAGGTCAGAGCCACATTGCCTATACAGCTCACGATAAAGAGGGTCAAACACATTCATCCCCAGAACACCGGGTACATCCAATTTCTTTTGTCTCATGTAATCGTCTGTTGGATCCTCAACTATCAATACACCTCTACGAGGAAGCAACACCCCCAGCACAACAACATCAAGCTCCACATAGCCAATGTAAGGTATTTTTAATCCATTTGCTGCCTTTAAACCCAGCCAACCACAGTCCTTTAAATCTTTGTCAGACAAATGGGAAAAATTGTTTTTGAAAAAACTTTCTGTTACAGTGGTTACCATGGAGCCACTGTCCAACAAACAATTTATCCTCACTCCAGCAAAATCCACCTCCCCCTGCAGACACTCCCCAACTAGATTACATACACTTGATTTGTCGATGGAGCCACAAAAACTGCCCACCAATGTTTGGCTCTGCACACTGGCGGGTTCTAGTTTTCCGCTTGCTTAGAAGGAATAGCTTGTTCAGGCTCAGTATTAACAGTAGCAGTACAATTTCTGGCAATGTGGCCACTCTGTTCACATCTGAAACAAATTGGTTTTCCATCAGCAGTTCGTCTAACACGAAAATTGCGAGTTCTAGGGGGAGGTAAAGTTTGATGAGTCAGAGCCTTCATGACCAGTTCTAATTGGGCCTGCTGAGCTCTCAACAAAGAGACCAGCTCCCCATACTCGGAAGGGCGGGAAACAGAACTCTCACAAGAGGCAGACATTACATTGAGAACTGGACTGTTAGGTTTGTGTTTAGATGACTGATGTTCATGTTGCGCCATCCACCTAGTGGCCTCCCCTCTAACATCACGAATGGTCCATTCTGGATTAACCTGAATCAAATCTTTCAGTCTCATTCTGAGAGCCTGTTCCCTCACACCATCACAGAACTGGTCACGCAGGTCCTTAGAAGAGTTCAAAACTGCTTGTACATCATTTTTTATTATCTGATCCATCAAGTCCATAAGCGCATGGGAATAGTCAATCAATGACTCCCCTTCAAGTTGCCTACGGTTAAAGAAGCTACGCTGTAGTGAAATTCTTGAATGCATACAACCATAAACATCTTTAAGAACATGAAAAATACATTCCACATTCTCCTTTTGGGCTACTGGTAAGAATTTAATTTCAGTCCGGGCAGCGCCCTCTAGATGTTCGTAGATAATCTGCGCCCGTTCCTTTTCTGTGTTCCCTCTTATTTGCACATAGTCTCTCATCAGTTCGATCAATTCTTCCAAAGTCAGCGACTCTGCACTATCCAGTTTCCCAGAAAATAGTGGCAGTTTCTTGTCCTGCTGTACATAAATAACAGGATTGTGCCTTACAGTTTCTGCAGCTCCTGAAGATGTTGCTGGCATTTCTGAGTCCAAGCCCACTGCTGTTATGGCCGCCAGTTGGCGTTCCAAATCCTTTATCCGCTGCGACATGGCCTGCTTATCAAGCTTATCCCCAGCTCCAACGTCACTGGATACATCCATGTTGAGGTCTTCTCACCCGCAGATTTTCTCACCAAGCTGCCCCTGCTGTCCTTTTTAACTTAAA
>NW_015152296.1:79257-80764 GCF_000732505.1 Cyprinodon variegatus
CAAACCTTTGGGGATCAAACTTGAACATATTTTTTTCACATCATTTGGATATTTTTCACTCTATTACAGTAATTTATTGGCTTAGCAGTAGGCAGATTATTCACAATTACTGCACTTCTGAATGACAAGTATATTTCACCCGAGGAAAAAGCAAACAGGCTTCATATTTCTAAGTTTATAATTCTTTCTTCTCCTTTTTGAAGACTTTCCCATCAGGCTGCTCTCTCCATTTCAGGGTAACTCCACTCACTCCGTTCTCCTGAAGTCTCTTATGGAGCTGTAGGATAAAAGTGGAAGACATAAAAAACTATAATTTCAAAATCAGATGGAATTATTTATTTGGAACAAAGAAGAAAAAGTACTAATTTCAAACCTGCCTCTGTCAGGATTTTCCCTTTTTGAACAGGGTCCTCCATAGCCTCCATGTCCTCAAAGTGAAGTCTAAGCTTTACTACCTGTTTTCTGATGCCTGATTTAAAATAAGGGACATCAGTCGCAAAAAAAACAAAACAAAACAAAACAAAACAACATAATCAATAAATTACATTATTGCTAGGATATTAACAAATGCTGTTATTATATTATCACAGCTTACCCTTTAACTCTTTAGCAAAGACCTTACTTTGAGATTTAATTCCTTCATCTGTTGTGACGTTGTCAGGACTGGAGACTTTTCCTCCTGTGGCCAGAGAAGTGACATTAGTGACAAAATAACATAAGCAGTAAATTCAGTAATTGATGGATTATAATTGAAGGTTACTGTCATGATCTTGGCACTAATGGCAGGATTTGGCTCTTTTCTCCAATCTTCTTAGCTGTGCGCAGCGATAATTGTCCTTCCTCAGATAAACCTGTTCCTGCTTTCTATTTAAGCCACCAGATTCCAGACATCAGTGCCAGAATATTTGAGCCAAGTGTGAGAGATTTCTAGCTATGTGTGAGTTTCGGATTACCTGCTCCTGACTAGTTTTCGTCCCTGGACTTCTGTGTTCTGGTTGCCTCTTTTCTGCTCTGTTGCCTGATCTGTTTTCAGACTGTTACCTGGATTCTACCTGCTAATGACCTTGGACCTGTCTTCTGACCCCAGCTTGGATATGTTGGGAGCTGGAGAAGTTCCACCTTTCTCCAGCAGAGTCCACCGTGGATCCTTCTGAGTGAGCCTCCTGCACAGCTGCAGCCCATCAGATCATCAGAGGATCCACCATATAAGCTGTCTTCAGACCTTGCCTCAACGCCGCAGTGTTGATCCAGTTGGTCAGCGCCTAAGCCTAGACTCTCAGTGAAATCTTTGTGACTTTGAATCCAGTCTGGATTCTAACCGTTGTCTCTATCTTTCAGGAAACCAGTTTTCTCCTCTGTGAAGCTCTGGAAGAGCTAACCTGCTGAGCCGACCCTCAGAGCCAAACCCGAAGAACCACAGTGAACTTCCATGCAGCTCAGGACTAAGAGCTGGGAAACCAAAAGCCAAGGTCTGCTCAGTACTAGATGTAAGATGATGAAGCAGCAA
>NW_015152297.1:0-1047 GCF_000732505.1 Cyprinodon variegatus
ATTTGTTCCTGCTCCCGGTGGTTGGAACCTTTATTCCACTCTGGATTCTCATCAGTCTTTGTTCACTTTACAATAAAAAATAAATAAATAAATAAACAAACAGTTTTAAAAACTTCAGTTTTCATTCTGTTCCTGCTTTGTGTGTCAACGTTCACGGTTGCTAAGCAACAGAGCAGGTAAAACCCGCCGAAGGGTAGACCTGTTCGAATTTACAGCCAAAACTCTTCCAGTCTCCTTATTTTCAAGGACTTCGAAGGATCCAGTCTAGGTAGACCACGTCCTTGGAGGATCCAGCCCAGGTTTTCGAACAGAGCCCACGTCTACATTTCAACACATGAGGAACTTTTACTTTGAAAGTCTGAACTCGCCATGTTTTTTTTCTTTCAGTAAAAGTGAAAGTGAAACAGTTTGACACGATAGTTTTACTTCTTATTTGATTGACCTTAGATCGATAGCAGATTTATATTTTCTGAGCTTTTGGTTTATTTTATGAAAAAGTTTAAATTGGTATAAAATAAATCCTTTTTAAGGATTTGCAGCGGGGAAGATGGAGCTGTTTGTTGTGGTTGTGTTCCTACTTTGGGGTAAGATCCTCCTCTCTCTAAGTTTGCATTTGCTACGTTAATCTTTATTTTACCCTCATCTGGATTAATTCCAGGTACTTTATATTCTCAGCTGTAATTTAAATGCAAATATTATAATTCGCTTTCAGTAAGAAAATAAGCGTCAGATGTTTAGTGACAAATAAAACATATTTGACTAGTATAGTCAAATATATAGTATATAGTATAGAGACATATGTGGCATCAATAATTTATGATCTCATTGCAGAAGAAACTGAATAGAATATGGTGTAAAATAAAACCTGAACCTGGAGAAGTCACTACTCTGTATTTTAACACTTTTAATCTTATACTTTTATATTAGTCCCATGTAGTATGTCATCGTTTTTTGGTGGTGCGTAATGAGGCAGAGATGGGTGCAATCTTCCCTCCTAAACTCAATTTCACTTTGGGACCATTAGCAAAATTCAAGATAGTGGAAACC
>NW_015152297.1:2199-22582 GCF_000732505.1 Cyprinodon variegatus
GTTATGAATAAACCTTGAGAAAGAATCTGGATTGTTATGGGAAGAAGCTATGTCTGGTCTACAAACAACATTCTGCAGGGAATGGTGTGGCCTTGAGAGAGAAACAGACGAAGCGAAAACCTTTATAGTGAGTAAATATGAATATTAATATATAAATAGAGAAAGATATAAATTTTCCCACAACAGAGAGAAAGAAAATTATTTTCAAACCACCCTTTTTAACCACTGTATGTAAAAGCCAAATTAACATGATGTGAATATTTTCAGAAGTGGCTCAATATGACTTTAATTCAAGTGATTCAATTATACTTAGGATTTGTGTTCGAAATGTAATCTGTAATCAACTTAAAAATAGTTTAGAACAAACAACTATTGTGTTTTAAGCAAAAATCACAGTATTAGCCTTTACAGTTATCTGCTTATAATTAAAGTTATCGTGTTTAAGATAGTCTTCTTGTGTTGTATGGGAGAGACCCCCTTCTCCTTAAAACCTAATAACACATGTGCTAATATTCATCTTTCCTAGGAAGAACACTGTCACAATGTCTGACGACGGTTTGAACGAAGTTCAGGACATGGATGTTGACCTAAAACCTGATGAAGTTTGCTCCTTTAAAACAGACCTCCAAACACCTGACTCCAACGAACCTGACTCCAGAAGACCTGACTCCAAAGCACCTGACTCCAAAAGACCTGACTCACAAGGACCTGACTCCAAAGGACCTGACTCCAATGGAACTGACTCCAAAAGACCTGACTCCAAAGCACCTGACTCCAAAAGACCTGACTGCAAAGGACCTGACTCCACAGGACCTGACTCCAAAAGACCTGACTCCAAAAGACCTGACTCCATAGCACCTGACTCCAAAAGACCTGACTCCAAAGCACCTGACTCCAAAAGACCTGACTCCAAAGGACCTGACCCCAAAGGACCTGACTCCAAAAGACCTGACTCCATACCACCTGACCCCAAAAGACCTGACTCCAAAGGACCTGACTCCAAAGGACCTGACGCAAAACCACCCAGCCTCAAAGAATCTGGTCTTCAAGAACCTCAATCTCAGGTTTACTTTTCTATTATTTGTATTATTAGGACTGCAGCTGTGTGTTTTCAGTTAGTTACACCACAAAAATGTGTTTTAGTCACCCATCTGAATTTGAATAATTAAAAACACAACTGCGCATAAGGAATTAGGTCTCAAAGATAATAAAACATTTTTAGTTTTCTCTGCTCTAAGCAACTCGGTGTGTCACGGTCGCTCTGCTCAGTGAATGCAGACACAAGTCGCTGTGGAGGAGGGAGGGGCTTGCTAGCTTTACATGAAGATGGTAAACTCGATAAGTGCTATCATGTGTTTTTACCAAAGTCTCAAACAAGACAGAAAAAAGTACATAGACTTGTCATAGTTGTTTGAAAAAAAAAAAGTTTGTATAGGGGTCTAAAAAGGCAATCAAATTAGGCTCTGAGATGGCAACAAGGCAGAAGCGGCCTCTCTGTTTGTCTTTATACTGCTGGGCCGGCAGGGGGTGGACAGCTGCATGCCTACTAGAGGCCACATTTTAGACACACCCAAAAAATCCTGAAACAGGAATATTAAAACTCAATTTTAAATCTGTGACTACAGTGCAACCATAAATGGTTGGGAGACTTTTTACACGATATGAGACCAAGGTCTGCTAGGAATAGGGAGAGGTTGTAGCAGCCCTGTGGGAGGATGGTGAAGGTTCTTGTTCGGGCAAGCAGTGACAAAGTCAGCTATGTCTTTGTTAAGGGAAGGCCACCAAAAGTAGCGGCGGAGTAACCCTATGGTTCTGCTGACACCAGGGTGACAAGAGAAACAGGATGAGTGAGCCCTCTGGATGATCTGAGAACGGACAGACATGGGGACATAGAGGCAATTGGGAGGACCGCCTCCTGGATCAGGCTCATCTTTAAGAGCCCTTTGGATGAGAGTCTCAAGGTCCCAAGAAAGCCCCCCAACGGTGCAGGAGTGGGGAAGAATGGGTTGGGGAGATTCTGAAGGTTCGTCAGGAGAGCACTGACGTGACAGAGCATCTGCCTTCATATTGCGAGAACCTGGACGGTAGGTAATGTTTAGGTTGAACCTGGAGAAGAATAGAGTCCATCGGTATTGCCTGGGGTTGAGTCGCTTAGCATTTTGAAGGTAAGATAAATTTTTATGATCTGTCCAAACAATAACAGGGAGATCAGTTCTCTCTAGCTAGTGCCTCTACTCCTCAAGGGAAAGCTTAATGGCCAAAAGCTCTCGAAAACCAATGTTGTAATTTCTCTCCAGAGGTGAAAACCGGCGGGAGAAGAAGGCATAGGGGTGCATCTTCTTGTCACGGTGGGATCTCTGAGAGAGGACTGCTCCAACCCCTGTATCAGAGGCATCCACCTCCAAGATAAACTGCTCTGAGGGGTCTGGGTGGATGAGAATGGGAGTTTGAGTAAACATCTGTTTTAGATCAGTGAAGGCCTTGTCTGCCTCAGGTGACCAGGAGAAAGTTCTCTTAGTGGAGTTGAGAGCTGACAGGGGGGCAGCAATCAGACTGAAGTTCCTGATGAACCTCCTGTAAAAATTGGCAAAGAAAACGTTGGAGCTGTTTCCTGGATTCTGGAACCGGCCAGTCCACTACAGCTTGGAGCTTGGCTGTGTCCGTCTTCACCTGTCCACCCTCAAAAACAAAACCAAGAAAAGTTATGGATGACACGTGAAACTCACATTTTTTCGGCTTTCACATACAGATGACTCTCCAAAAGTCTTTGTAAGACTTTTCGGACGTGTTCCTGTTGCTCTTCGGGGTCCTCAGAAAAGATCAGAATGTTGTCAATGTAAACAAAGACAAAAATGTTCAGGAAGTCCCTTAGAACGTCATTGACTAGGGACTGAAACACAGCTGGAGCTTTGCAAAGCCCAAATGGCATAACTAGGTATTCATAGTGACCTATGTGTGTTTTGAAAGCCGTTTTCCACTCATCGCCTTGACGAATTCTTACAAGATGGTACGCATTGCAAATATCTAGTTTGGTGAAGATGGTAACTTGTCGGACTGGTTCGAAGGCAGAGGAAATGAGAGGAAGGGAATATTTATTTTTGATGGTGATTTGATTAAGCCCTCTATAATCAATACATGGACGGAGAGTCCCATCTTTCTTCTGTACGAAGAAAAAACCTGCTTCTAGAGGGGAAGAGGACGGTCGAATGATGCCAGCATTCACAGAATCAGATATTTATTTTTCCATGGCTTCTCTCTTTGGTCTGGATAGGTTAAATAAACGGCCCCAGGGGTCCCAGGTAAAAGATTAATGGCACAATCATATGGTCTGTGAGGAGGGAGAGAGAGGGCCAATTCTTTACAGAAATCCCGCTGCAGATCGTGATATTCTGAAGGCACATTGGCTAGATCTGAAAGAGTAGGTTCTGGGGGTGGAGAACTGGGTGGAAGAGCTGAATGAAGACACCTATTAAGGTATTTAGGATCCCATGACTCAATGCGTGACTGAGACTAGTTTATGTGTGGGTTGTGCTTCTTAAGCCAAGGGAAGTCCAGAACTATAGGAGAGTTCCTTGTAGGGAAGATAAAAAAAGATATGAGTTCATGGGGATTGCCTGACATCATGAATGAAATGGGTCTGGTTCGCTGTGTGACTGAATGGAGTGCACTACCATCTAGTGCAGATACTGGAACCGGTGCAGGGAGATCCTCAAAAGGGATCTTGTACTGGTTGACGAGTTCAGGACTAATTAGATTCTGTTCTGAACCAGAGTCAACAAGGGAGAGGACTTGATAAGTCTGATTATTGACACAAACAGTAGATGGGATTGAAAGCCGGAGGTTATCTTTTAAGAACTGCTTGCCCGCCAGTACCCCCAGAATTACTGGCGGCTCTGGCTTTTGGTCGCACAGGGCATTGAGGAATTAAGTGGTCAGGGGATCTACAGTACAAACAGCTGCCTGAGTTAATGCGTCGCTGGCGTTCCTCAGGGGTTAGGTGAACGTGACTAATTTGCATTGGTTCCTGAGGTGGAAGGGGAGACGGATTAACAGGAGGTTGTGACAGAGGAACCTCTAAACGAAATGTTGAATGTGAGGGCTTCGGCTTGAGTCTATTTCTTTCCCGCAATCTATTGTCGAGCTAAGGCAATCAGATCATCCAGAGTATCTGGTTCATCCCGGCTAGCAAGCTCATCTTTTTTTCGCATAGGGTGTGAAGGAATGCTCCTTTAAGGACAGGCATGTTCCAACCAGCGAGGGTCCGAAATTCAATCACTAATTCAGCTGCAGATTTATTGCCCTGCTTGAGAGTCAAAGCTTCTTGGCTGCTTCTTTCTCACTAATTTTATGTATAAAAGTCTGTTTAAACAAATCCAAGAAATCATCATAGGAAATGATGATAGATCTTTTCTTCATCAAAAATGGCTTTAGCCCATCTAAGAGCTTTGTCACGTAATAGACCGATGATATAAAATTTCTTAGATGCATCATCGACTGAGGGGACCTCCTGAACACTAGGGAGCACTGTAACACAAAACCTCTACACTTACCCAGTTCCCCCGAAAAGGGTTCTGGAGGTGGAGAGGCGGTGTCACGGAAAGCAGCAGCGGGGGGCTGAGCCACCGGAGCAGGAGACTGAGAAGGAGAATCAGAGGATGAGGAAACAGGAAATTTTGCACTCAACTGTTGCACTTGATGAGAGAGCTGAGTAAGCGTCTGCAGAATTGAAGTCTGTTGTTGGGCCATACTAGTGATAGCATTTTCGTGATGCCCGAAAAGAATTCCCTGTTCGGATAAAGCCGTACGTAACACGGCTGCAGAGTCGATTTGGAAAGATGGTTCTGACATGATTTCGGATCAAGACTCTGGCGCAGCAGCAATACGTACGACAGGAGAACAGAGTTTACTTGAGGGGTTTTTATTGTTCAGACTGGAAGCAGAGAAAACAGGAAAATCCAGAGCGGTGTCTCACTGCAAAACAGGTAAGGTGATGAGTACGAGTTCCAACTGATGTTGAGATGAACAGTGAGGGCATACTTACTTCACTGGGCTTGACAACAGGCTGAGAGGGAGAGCAACAGTATCCACAGAGAGGGAGTGAAAACCTTGGAGTGATCCGGTTCTTCAATTTGCGTTGGAGGGTGGACAGGCAGGTGAGCTCAGCTTTAAAGGATCTTGAAGCGAAGCCTTTTGGGAGGAGTGAAAGCACCGTTGAGGGAGGACCATGAGCCAGCCTTCAGCCAGGAGCCAGACTTCAGCAGGAGGTAAACTAGCGGGAATAAGAGAAACACAACTGGTAAGTAAGATGATAAAAACACGTTCAACTAACTTGGAAGTCTTTTGACGAGGGACCCAGTTACCACTGGTATTGGTAACCATCTGTCGTCTGACTCAGGGAATCCACTCCTCTAAATACTGCTTCCTTGATTGTGGCTGATGAGTACCTGCTGGGAGCTTCACCTGCCCGGCACACCCTGAAAATGAAGGTGAGAAAACATAAACAAAAACTCCAAACCAAAGCAGCTCTGTGGTCACAACAGGCTTCTCCAGAGCACCAGGATGAGGTACTTCTAACTTTATCATTAGACTGGGGGAAACATGAGAAACAACCAAAATTAAAGTTTCCTGTAAAAATATATTCAATCTTGGCTCAACAAAAGAAACATTAAGACTAATTGCTCAGTTAAAGATCCACTTGCTAACGGGTGTGTTGTGGTTCAGATAAAACTTCCTCCAGGTGTGGTAAAATGGTTAAATGTTATTTTCTAAACCCTCTGATAATCTGCTCCCATAGCAACTATAAAAGGGTTAACATGATGATGGATTTTCAGAATTTGACCAATTAATTTTGTATTTCAAATTTTCTAGCCTTCAATGAGCTCCAGAAACTACAGGGTGAAACATTAATGAAAGATGGGACAGAAGTCACCATTCTTTCACTTAGTCTAAGGGTATCAAAGATTGGTGCACAAACTGCAGATGGTGCTTTCAGTGAATACCGCTTCTCCAGCTGCTTTAAAAAGCCCCAAACCTTCGGTGTCAGAGCAGACAGTGGCATGTCCTCCAAACTAAATGCATGAAATTTACAAACACACTGTAATTATATTCTATATTATTCAACCTAATATAATTTTTATTTTGTAGGTGCAGATTGCAGGACAGACAAATCCAGTTACCCTGGTAGGAAACCAAGCTCAATATGATAAAAAGAGATCTGAGGAATGTGTTGGCACACTGGATCATTACTGGTATGTCCGCCAGATCTACAAAAATGAGTCGCATAGAGAAAGAAACTAAAGTTAGCAGAATGCCAACTGTCACGGTGACATTTAACACCGAACATGATGGTGGGAATCCAGTTGAGGCTCTCAGTAGGCTGACAGATCTCCTCAAAAAGGATTTGTCTGATTCCAGTTCTTCAGTTATTCCTCTGATGTCTGTAGATCCTGATCAGTGGGGTGATGCACGGAATTCATTAATAACAATGACAACAAGCTTTTAGCCACCATTTCCCCTGAGAGAATGAGTGTGGGCCACAACATTGTCAAAATGTTCTCAGTGCAATTTGAAATGCAACGCAGAGATTCAACTCTACCTTGGAGTTAGAAGAACCAGCTAGGTTCAATGTGCATCTGTGCCATAATTCTAGGGTGATGATGAAAAGCTTGGTGGTAAAGGACCAGCCGTGGAGTATAACAAGTGGAGTTGCTAGTAGTTTTTAGAAGAGCAATTCTCACTTTTTATGATAGTTTTTTTTTATCTTGTTTTCATTTTTTTTGAAGGAAGAAGAGTGCTTCATTAAAGGGCCAAGATAAGAAAAAGAATAAGGTGGTAAAATTTCATATATGCTTAGTCCTTTTGATTGGGGTTGGGGTGGGGGGTGGGAGGGTGTAACAATGCAAAACTTATTCCAAAACCAGATTAATTCTGTTTGATGACGATTAGTTGTATTTCAAATTCACATTTTTGAACGTTTGTGAGCGGATTTTAATATTATTTTTTACCAAAGCTAAACCTCAGTCCAGGTAACAATCCCTTGAATTTTATTAATGAGCCATATCATAATCTGGATGCAGGATTTTTTTTTTAAGGATTATGTAACGTTTCGAGATAGGGATATTTGCCAGAACAAGCACTTCCTCACTAAACAAGAGGGTGGCAGCAGTGACTATTAATGGAGAAAAAGGAAGTTCCAATTCAGTATTTTTTTGTTTAGCTGCTACACACTCTGATCTCTATTTGTTCACTGGATTACTGACCATCTACCATGCTGTTGGGCTGGCAGCAGTGTGTCGCAGTGAGCTTGTCGCAAATATTTTTGATTTATGTCCTTTTTTGAAGCGTGGTCTGCGCTATGTTACTTCACGCCACAACACAAGAGGGACAATCATGAACTAGCTGTGAGTCTAGATATGGCAGAGGTGGTGAGGAAGTTGGGGCAAATTTTGTGTGACAAAGGAGGGACATGAGGGCGAAAAAGAGATCCAAGTGGAAAAAGGGTCCCAGCATTCTCGTGCACCTTGCTCTTCTAGCCGGTCCAACTTCATGAGTTGTTTTCCACAATGGTGGTCATACAAACAAAACAAGCCGGTAAAGTCCAAACAGGAAATACGCATAGAGGAGAACAGATGTAGATTTGACCAATCAGAGGCTTCTTACAGCAGTGTCTGCAGTTACCTACAATTTGGGAGAGATGCAGCAGAGTGTCTGCGGAAGGGGGCAGGGACGTCTCTGCGTTCACCGCAACACCTATGCATACGACCTAGTTTCTAACTAAGACACGCAGTAAAAATGCCTGTGTGGGTAGCATTTGGCTGCAAAAACAAGCAGTTTGCCGGCTGTGGGAAGATGTTTCACAGGTAATTTCAGAGTCAGTGGATGTACTAGAAAATCAATCAAAATCAGTGTATCCTATAGTTTTGTATGTAGTGTAACATTAGTCTGGCTATCTTGGATTGACTCGAGATAGCCTGAAATATATTGCATGGCATGTTGATTAAAAAAAAGCAACTGAAACATTTGACCCATATATATATATATATATATATGTGTGTGTGTGTGTGTGTGTGTGTTGCATGCATATATATACACACAGACATGTAAGATGTAATTACCATAACAATGTAATAAATACATGTATATTTAATATACATCATCAAATGAGCACTTTTGGCACATATGTGTAATTATGATCCGTTAACAGATTAATTTCATTGTGATGGATTTAAATAATATGTTATACTACATGATTTAGAGACTTCATTGATCTCATAATGACTATGCAATGTGATGTGCCTATTTTTTTTATTACAGGTTAAAGTAATCTACTTATGCTGTGAAACAGCAATTGTTTGTCCAAGTGATGAATTTATCTTTATTTTAAAAGTCTTAAGTTCCCCTGAAAATGAGAACATCATCATTGTTCGATGCTGTGCAACACATATTGTTTACAATGCAACCAGTCTAACTAGGGAGTACCAATATGGTGGCCAGTGGCTTCATTTAACCCCATACTACCAACGGGCAATCAGCAATCCAGTGAATAAATAGAGATCAGCTCATTCGGTGTTCAGACACTTTAACTCAGAGGCTGTTGATAGTAACTGCTGCCACCCTTTGGTTTAGTGGGGTACTGCTTGTTTCGCCTTATCTCACAATGTTAGAGGATCCTTTAAAAAAATAATTTGTCCAGATTACGATGTGGATCATCACTAAACTATGGGTTGTTGCTTGGACTCAGGTGCACCTTTGGTTAGAATGTCATTAAAATCCATCCATAACTTTTCAAGTTATCTTTAGCTCAGGCAAACAAAAGAAAAAAACTTGACTAAAACAAAACCTCCTAGGCAGAGGTAGTAAATTAGTTTAGGAAAAGAAAGAGAGTATAGTGTTCATCCCTTTAGAACACAGAAAATTAAAATAAAAGCATAGGTATCTTTTTATGCCAATCAAAAATGAAT
Organism: Cyprinodon variegatus; assembly: GCF_000732505.1. Lineage (NCBI taxonomy): Eukaryota > Metazoa > Chordata > Actinopteri > Cyprinodontiformes > Cyprinodontidae > Cyprinodon > Cyprinodon variegatus. The sequence goes on from NW_015152297.1 coordinate 11,160, forward strand.
CTTGGTTAGAGTTCCCAGTCGTATTCATTGTTAGATAATGCAGTTAGTAGAAAATGAAAGATTGATTTATTATTTATTGTGTCCCTTTTCAGGACATGGTCCTCCCTGTCAAACAAAATAATCCCCTTATAAAGGCTGGACGTGTAGCTCAAGAAAGTTGTCTTCTACCAGTAAATCCCTTTTGGTACATGAGCCACATCTACAAAGAAGAAATTAAATGTATTGAGAGAAAATATAAAAGTAAAATCACGGCACAGGTCCATCTGACATTTGAAGCTGGAAGAACAAATGAGGCTCTCTGTGAGTTCATAGAGCTCTATCAGAGCTGCCCAGCTGAATCAGGGGACGTAGTGATTCCCCTCAAGTTTGTAGATCCAGATCAGTGGAGCGATGCACTAAGAGTCATCAAGAGAAGTGAGGATAAGCTTTTGCTCTCTATGTCCTCTGAAGAAGTCATTGTCTGTGGTCCAAAGCAAGGCCAAGATGAATTCAGTGCAGTCCTAAATGCAATGCAGAAGATAAACCATCCCATTGATCATCTTAAACCTGTACCAGTTGTTACATCATCAAGGATGAGCAACATGGCCTTGAGAGATACAAATGTTGGAACAATAAAGTATATTGAATATCAGAAGAAAGGAGACTCTAGAAGTCCTACAATAATAAATAAACCAAATCTTGATGCATCAATTGGACAGCTTTTAGGGGAGAGAAAAGAAGGTGACGGCAAAGATGACCAATGCTGTATATGCATGTCCGAATTTACTAATAAGGAACAGCTGAAGTGTAAGCATGCATTCTGCAAAGACTGCCTGCAAATGGTAGTGCAGCACAGTGGACCAATCTGTCCTATATGCAAAGATGTGTTTGGTGTGGTGAAGGGAAACCAACCTGAGGGAACAATGAGATGGAGAAAACATAACTATGCAGACCTCCCTGGATTCCCAGGATGTGGCCACATAGAGATCACCTACAATATCCCAGAGGGAAAACAAAAGGTAAATGTCTTTCATGTTACAAAACACAAAAAATTGCCATTTTTTACTAATTTAAAACGTGCCTGCAAGTTAGCAGTTTTTTTCCCATTCTGCTTTGTAGGACAATCACCCCAACCCTGGAGAACAATATAGTGGAACCACTAGAACAGCATATCTTCCAGATAACAAGGAGGGGAATGAAGTTCTGCACCTGCTGAAAAAAGCTTTTGACCAGAAGCTGATTTTCACTGTTGGAACTTCAATGACAACTGGTTTGAAGAATGCAGTGACCTGGAATGATATCCATCACAAGACATCCATGACAGGAGGACCAGAGCGGTACGGGTATCTGATTTGATCCTTTTACTTTCCTTTAATGTTCAGTTTCATGTATTAAACATTTCAATTTTGTTCTTTCACAGTTTTGGATATCCTGATGAGACCTACCTGAGCAGAGTTAAGGAGGAGCTGAAAGCTAAAGGCATTGAGTGAAATCTTTATTCTACATTAACTGATTACATTTTAGATAAATAAATGTCTTCTGACAAACTGAATTTACACACTAATAGATAATAGATGCGTAGTAGTAGTAGATCTTAATGGTTAACTTGAAGTTCACTGGAAGCTAAATCACATCGCTCATCTGTTTTAATGCAACCAAATGAATTACAGAGTTTTGAAATAATTTGCTGAGCTGTGTTGTTGTAGTCTTTATCTTTTAATTTTTTTGTTATTTTAGAGATGTTATAAATGTGTTGATGTAATTATGTGAGAATGCGTGTTGGAGCAGCCCTGTTAAAGATCTTCTGTCAGTAGATTATACATACAATAAAAGTTTTCTATATGACATCTAAATGAAAATATCATCAAAATAGTTTTTTTTATTCTAATAAATCAACAGGATTACATATTTTGTATCTTCCTATAATGAAATGTTCATAATCAATAAAAGTCTGAAGTTCACCAACAGTGGAAGAGGTATTTTTTTATATGTTACCAATTCACAAAAAAAAGATCTTGCTAGTGTCAGGACTCCTGTTTTTGTGTTTGTGTGTTTGTCTTCCTTCATCCACCAGGAGGCGCCTGGTTCTGGTCCGCCTCCTGACACACCTGCTGATGGTTTCCTCGTTAAACGGAGTGTTCTTAAGCTGCTGACTGCCACTACTTCGACGCCAGAGTGTTTGCCAGTTTAGGGTACTCTAGTCAAGCTGAGTTTTTGTCAACCTGAGTTTAACTTTGTTTTGTCTTTGCCTCTTGGCAGGAAGTCATCCTGCAAACTGGATTTCTCGGACCTTCACTCCCTGGAAGGATCAACTGACCCTTGATGGAATGGCATGGAAGGAGATGGAAGCCTAAACATTGAAGTGTATAGGAAACCTACTCACACAGAACAGTATCTTCTTTTTGACTCACACCACCCACTGGAACACAAACTCTCAGTCATCAGAACCTTACAACACCGGGCAGAACATGTCCCTACTAAAACAGAAAGGAAGCAAAAAGAACAGAAACACATCAAAGATGCTCTCCAAAACTGTGGATATCCAAACTGGGCATTTACACGTAACAGAAGACAGCGATGACAAAATTAAGCGCAAAAACATCCCAATCCCTTATGTTGCTGGAGTGTCTGAAAAACTCAAGAGGATTTTCTCCAAACACAAAATTCCAGTACATTTCAAGCCAAACAAAACCCTTAAACAGAGGCTAGTGCATCCTAAAGATAAAACTCCCAGACCGAATATGAGCGGAGTGGTATATGCTGTTCAGTGCAGCAAGGAATGATCTGATCTTTATATTGGAGAAACCAAACAACCTCTCCAAAGACACATGGCTCAACACAGAAAAGCGGCCTCCTCGGACAAGACTCCGCAGTACATCTACACTTTGTGGACAAAGGACATTCTTTTGAGGACCAGAATGTTCACGTTCTGGATAAAGAAAATAGGTGGTTTGAGAGGGGCGTGAAGGAAGCCATCTATGTTAAGAGAGAAAAAACAACTTTAAACAGAGGTGGTGGACTCAGATTCCAGCTTTCAAAAACTTACAATTCAGTTATAGAGATGATCCCTTCCAGATATCTTCACACCCCCCACCCCATCACAGAGGGACAAAGTACCTCCTCTCATCAGCCGGTGAACAATACCCATTAACGACGACCTTCAGAATCATAGACAGGTTTTAGATATTACAGGCTAACAATGGAACCAAACGACCCACTCATCGGTTTTCATTTGCATGTTTCCAAGCAATACAATGCCTTGTNGATCTCCGTTTATTTAACTAGGATGAATAGTTGAATACTTTTTCCCACGACAGGGCCGTTTCAAAATGCTACATTGTCATGGGGCGAAATCACTTTAGACCCACCAACTGAGATGGCCGCAGCGTATGACAGATGAGATTCGTCCCAGATATTATCTTTTATCCTTAGTTTAACCCATTCCTGACCAAAGCTGTGGTTGTCTCCAGCTTGTCCAGAGGGGAAGCGTGGAACTTGTTCTGCTGGCTGGGAAGGAGCAAGGGGGCGGCGGTCGCTCGGCTCCAGTGAAGTGTTTTAATTCTTGTAGCACTTTGAACGCAGTTTATGGGGACTTAGCATATTCAAAAACTCATGAAACTTGGCAGTAAATTGTCCCCCGCTTGAAATTGCATGTCTATAATGGAATCCAAAATGGCCGCCCCCAAATGACTCCAAAGCGCCCCCTTACGTGAGTTGGGGGAAACTTTAAGTCTCAGAGATTTGAAATTTGGCACACAAGTAGACCTCCTAAAATCCTGAAAAAAAAGTCTCTTAGAGGTATGCCCTAAAACCCACACGAAGTCGGACGTTTTTTTTGCGATTTTTGGCCATTTTTAATTTTCGCTCATGTCGAACTTTAACGAACTCCTCCTAGGGATTATGAGATATCGACTTCAAACTTGGTCATTATGCAGTTAAGGCATTGGAGATTAAAAGTTATCAAAGGTTTTCATTTTTGAGCATGTTTAAGGGGTCCCCAGGGGCCCCGAAGTTAGGGTAATTTTGAAGAATTTCAAAGTGGAATAACTTTTACAAAAAAAATTCAAATCAAACCAAGTTTGGCAGTAAAGAGCCCCTTTCGGCGCTTGACGATACTGGCTGGTCAAATGATGAAATCATCAAAGCCCCGCACCCTGAGGGAAGAATGTCACTTTTTTAACTTGGTAGGGTCCCTTTTAGTCATTTTAAACATCAGCACCTTGAAATTAGGTCAGAAAGCAGAAAACATGTTGGTCTAACTTCGTTTAAAGCACAGAGAGTATGAGTTAAATGGCGTTGCCATGGTGAGCTGGCAAAGTCAGGCGTTTCGCCATGACCATACTTTTGGCTCTCATCTCCTCATAGATGCTTCAATCTACACCAAAGTCACTATGATGGAACCTGGTCCAAGCCCACACAAGAATCTAGGCCAGGGGTCGACAATGCGGTGCCCGCGGGCACCAAGGGGCCCTCAAGGCATCGGCGTCGCCAGACCCCATTTACTGGGGCACGTGCCCCAGTATAAATGAGCTGTGCCCCAGTATAAATCTCATGAATATTTGCAACAGTATTACATTTTTTTAATGCATCAATTTAGATAATTCCAACGGAAGGAGACGTATATTTCTACTCAAATGCGCAGCAAGTGTGTTGGTAACTCCAAATTGAGGATGTATTAGCGCCCCCACGTCAGCGCATGTCACTGCATGAACTGCAGGTAAATTAACACGCTGCTCTCAACTGAGCTGGATGGGACATTGTGCGGCCACGACACATTTTTAGTTCTGGTAACGTTTCTTACCTGTCAATTTTATAATTTTCCCAGTGAAACCACATGATTTATTTAAAGGCTACTAACTGAAAATTACTGCATTGGTTTGTAGATGGATATCAGGAAATTTCTCACACGAAGCAGAGACAGGGAAGCAGTAAAACAAGATGAGGGAGGGAGGTAAGGTCCCATAATGAATTAGTGATTTAAGCTAAGCAGTTACATTAGGGACGTTATAAGCAATATGATAGATATTTACATAATTATAAATTTATGTTTTTTAATGTTTGCTGTAGAGAATGAGAATGCAGGTGCTGGAGTAGGAAAGGGAGGAGGAGGTGAGACTGACAGGCAAGAGACAGGAGAGACAGGAGAGACAGGACCATGAAGGTGATGAGGGAGCAACAACCAGCGTCCACAAACAAGAAGGGGACATTAGTAACTTAGGGGGAAAGCATGGTGGCCCTAAACAAGTGAAGTTGTCCCACCATCCCCAGCACAAATTTGGAGTAAAAAAACGTTCATTTGGTCAAAATGGTTTGAGCTTTTCCTGGTTAAAAAAGAAAGCCTTGTCATCAAGGATATGCAGTGTGTTTTCAACTTGCTTGATAACATCATATTCCCAAAACTAACGCAGGTCATCCAGATCTCCCTCACAATCCCAGTCTACAGCTGTAGGTGTGAAAGGTCATTCAGTGTGTTGAGAAGGATCCACACTTGGCCGAGGTGCACAATGGGACAAGACAGGCTCCATCATCTGGCTATTTTATCAGTTGAAAAGGAAGAACTTTCTAAGCTGAGTCACAGTCTAGTGATTGACCACTCTGCAAAAATGAAAAATAGGAGGTAAACTTTAATGCTCAAAAACTAAAAGGAAAACTTAGCTCAGGATGAGTTAAAATTTCCCACGAACTAAAACTCTGAAACCTAGGAATTAATGATTACTTCAGAATGTGTATAAGGAAACTTTTTATTTGTCAAAGTTGGTGATGTCTTATTTTTTATAGCTGCAATGTTGAAAATGTTCATGTTTGTTAAAACAAATATGCTCTTATACTCATTCATATCTCAATTGCTAATTTGGGTAGGAAGGTATCAGGGTTGGGAAGTGTGCTTGTCTGTATTTATGTATGGAAGGAGGGGCACATGCACTAGGGGGCCAGTGCCCCAGTAAAGCTTTGTGCCTAGCAACGCCCCTGCCTCAAGGACCACATGGGGTGCCCTCAATGCCTTCTGAGAACAGCAACTCAGAAGTGGGCTAAGTTTGAAATTTTATTTTATTCTGTGACTCTTCTTTTTATTAAATTTTTAGAGCATTTCATCATAGTAATCATATAGGGCATTTTAGCATTTATAGAGATTTTAAAATGATAATGTTTAAAGGAAAATTAGAAATTAAACGTTAACAATAAAATGTGTTTAATTTGGATGAAGTTTAGATGAACGCTGACCCCTCTTGTTCATAGGTCAGTATTGGTAGCCCTTCCTATGATTCAATAGCCATGAAGTAGCCCTCAGCCTTGAAATGGTTGTTGACCCCTGATCTAGGCCAATAATTGGTGGGCGTGGCTTACTTTCTCTACAGCGCCCCCTAAAAAAATAAAACGACCAGCCCCAAGCCATGCAATTACTTAGGATTATGAAAGTTGGCACACATGTTAAACCCACCAGGACCTACAAAAAAGCCTCTTGGAGCCATGGTCTAAACCCCACAGGAAGTCAGCCATTTTGGATTGAAGTTCACATTTTCACTGTAATTTTGCACTTTATAGCCTCTATATTTGAACGAACTCCTCCTACAGCTTTTGAGTCACAGGCTTCAAACTACCTCCACCTTGACTTGAGACATTGGGGATCAAAAGTTATCAAAGGAATTTTTCTACAGCAAAGCATGTGGGCGTGGCCAAGCGCCAAACTTGGTCATTAGGCAGTGAAGCAAAGGGTATGCCCCATGCCATGTTATGACTGAGAGTTCTGAAACTTGGACCACTTATGTAACCTCTCAGGACCTACAAAAAAGCCTCTTGGGGCCATGGTCCAAACCCACAGAAAGTTGGCCATTTTGAATCAAACCAATCAATTCACTTTTTTACCTTCATGACCTATTTGAGCGAACTCCTCCTAGAGCTTTTGAGTTACAGACTTCAAACCCACTCCACCTTGAGTTTAGGTATAGGGAATCAAAAGTTATCATTTATTTTTTATTTATTTTTATTGTATAGTGAACAACGACTACAATAATGAAAATACAGAGTGGAATAAAGGTGACAACCACTGGGAGTATGAACAAAAAAACAAACAAATGTAATGATATAAAAGGCGTACAAAGATATAAGTCAATTTAAACAATTTATGTATAAAAAAAATACCTGCAAAATCTCTTACATTCAACTACAACAAAAAACTTAGTTAAGTAAATTTAGCAAAATATCTATTAGAAAATACAAGAAAAGCTATTCAATAGTAAATTAGATGATCAAATAAGATAAAAATATTGACAGGGAACAATAAATACACTGAAAAGATAAAGAATATTAGATGTATGAGGTAATTAAGAATGACATTCAGACAGGAAAGCATAGTCTTTTAGCATTAGTGGAAGACATTTTCTTTAAGGACAAAGTAATTATATTTATTTCATTTCGAATGCTATGATTGTAGGGAGAGTTTTGGTAAAATACATTTGTGTATGAAAAATTTGACCATAACAATTATATTATTAATTATTAATTATATTTGTTTATCTTGGGCAATAATATATAATATAAAAAATTTCATTGGGGAGAGAGAGAGAAAATTTATGTTTAAGGAGAGTGACTATTTATAAACAGAGGATAAAATGTTTGGGTTTAACTAAGATAAAATTGGATGAGGATAAAATATATTTATTGACAATTTTCTTTTTATGTTTTTGCATTTTTTATCTATTATAAGGATTCCTCCAATAAAGGTGTTTTTAAATTTAGGAACTGCAATATTACTGGGGCAACCTTGAACTAAACTGATCAATGTTCTTGGGATATCATTTATGATTTGTCCATATTCCTGGATTAAGAATAAGGCATTATATTTATTATTTAAATCATCCAGTTTAATTGCACCAAGGGCTAAATCCTCAAAGCAGTGGTTTCCTCAAGCATCTTTAAAAAATTCCTCTTCCAACCAGAATGCATTGCCAGTCAGCACTAGGTGTATCATCCCAGATACACCTGATGCTAAAACTAGCATAGTTTCTAGCGCCACTACACTAGATCTCTATTGTAAATACCCTGGCAGATGACATTAGCTAATCAGTGATGGAAAAACCTCAGGGAGGCTTTGCCATGAACCAGTAATAATGAATGATTGGTGGATGTGTGTTTTAATACTTTAAATTAAAAAACCGCTGATCTGACTCCAAACCAGCCAAAATGATCTCCACCCGCTAAAATAAATTTTTACCCTCAAAATCTAAATGAAAACTGCCCAATCTGGCAGCACTGTCTCTGAGATATGTACCTTGCATTTGATTTTTCACACAAACTTAAATCTCTTCAAAAGCAGTGTCTGTCAGGTTGACTGGATGTTTTGGAGGACCCAAATGCAGAGACTGAAGCTGAAGCGGTTTCTTGCAGATTTAATAATTCTAAAAGGTGGCAAATGAGGCAAAAATCCAAAAATAAAAAAATACAGAAAACCGAGAACCAGAAGACGTCAGTGAAAACACAACGATTGAGAAATGATGAGGAACCAGCACTGAGTAACTGCACAGGGAGAGTATATATGGGAGACAGAATAAACACTAGGGATTATAATGAGCTGACAAGGAGCAAGTGTGGATGGAAGCCTATAGAATGAAGCTAGGGGAAGGAGCCTCACTTAAGGGGGCAACAGAGGATAAACAAGAAATACATAAGAATGAAAAAAGTGCAACCATACACTAGGATGACACAAAATGGAAATAAAACCAATGAAAACTCAAAAAGAAAACTTAAAAAGATCGAAAACCGTAGCCCCTCCTGAAAAAATATTGAGATATATTTTTTCAGTCTGTCACTACTTAGTATTTCCCTCTGTTTTTCATTGTTTCCTTTGCCTTGTTGGCACCTATTTTGACTTTTTACAGAAACCTCCTGTATTTCATCCCTGCCTTGCTCATTATTGTACTCTTTGCTTTCCCTACAATTTATATGGTTATCAATATTTATTTCTGCTATTTTTTCTGTACTCTTCAGACGTGTTGGTTTTCGACACAGAATGGTTATTATCAGTTCCTGTCGTTTCCCTTTGGTCATCTCCAACTACCTGTGTTTTCTTTTCTATTGTGTTTTCTTTTGTCTTTATGTCCTCCTTATATTCTGAAGTAGCCACTTTCTTGTTGATTCCCTGCCTCTCTATTGCCTCTACATCTTTACAACATTCCTCACTTGACTGGGAACATCCAAATACAGAGGCCCCCCTGGAGTCTTCATTTGAGGGATCTGTGGCTGTTCAAATGGACATGGAAACATTGAAATCAGACACTCTAATATATTCTTTCAGAAAAAAAATGAATCTACAAGACAGAAGAGGTATTTTGTATCTTACTCTTCCTGTAGAACAGCAGGTAGGCACTTGAACTTCTGGTGTGAGCAATGTTGAGGTACATTTAGATCTGAATAATCTCTAAATATCTTGAGCAAAAGAAGGACAGTAGATAGCTTACGTTTCCTTTGTATCCACTTGAAATGGCTGGTAATGACTCTATATCACAAAAGTTGGCCAAATAAATTATGTTAGGAATACTGTATGCAAATCATTGAGCTTAAGTATTGACATTTTCCAAACAGGAACACCAGAGACATACCAATGTGACATTGCTGTCATTGAAGATATACCATGCTGAGTCATCATGTTGAGATTTAATGGTAGCAGTGTAATGCCCACTTCTAAGCTCACCAGAATGCTCCACATAGGCATAGAGTTGATAAAGCCGACCCTAAAAAGTGAATGATTTAATAATCAAAATTAATTATGGAAATGGATCAAGTTTCAAATGTATAATCAAATGTACCTTATCATCTTTAGGGGGCATCCTCAAGGTCTCTGGTATCTGCACCTTGCATTTGATTTTCACATGATCCATGTGATGGTAGTCGAACTTAAATCTCTTCAGAAGCAGTGTCAAAACATCAGGGGGGTGACCCAGTTTTAAATTCTAATTAAAACAGAAACATTTGCATAAATTAACTAATATAATTAAACAACTACGTCCTTTATGTTGAATTTTGTTTTTTATAACTATAAGAGTTAAACCAAAAACAAAACTGATAAACAATCACAGCAAAAGCCTAAACAATTTCTCCTTGTAAATGTTCATTTAATTTTGCTTCACTCTAACCAGCAGCAGGCAAAGCTGGTTAAATGTATAAACAAGGACACAACAGCTGAGACATAGTTAAGCACAGAAAGCTGTAGTAATTATTCTATTTTGTTTATTTACTGTTATAATTTTGTTGTTGATGTTGTTATTTGAATCCAATGGTTATGAACTTTGAGTTGTAATGAATGACTAAATTAATCTACAACAGGTGTATTGACTAGCTGTTAGCCTTCCACTGCTCTGGGGAGTGATTTACTTGTCTCTGTACTCACACGTGAAATTGAGTGAGTGCTTGCTGCCATCCTAGTTTATTCATGTGGAGGAACCCTGCCTCTGTCTAAAGGCTGCTAGAGATAGGCACCATTCTCCAAACAACACTGCAAGGACAAGCTAGTTTAGACAAAGGATCAATTACTGGTAGGATGGTTCCTTTGTAACTGAAGGTTATCTAAGGTGCAATCTCCCTTGTGTATGCTAAGCATAGTTTTTTTTTTCTTTTAACCACAGTTGGCTGTACTCTATAAGAAAACAAGTCAGGAAGGCTTTCTCTTTCGTTTCAGCCAAACCCACAACAGGGCTGCTGCGTTCAATGTTTAATAGTAAAAACTAGACTTGGATCGACGTCTAACTGCGAGTCATTTTTAGCCACAGGGTCTACTAGAAACACATAGATTATTTTCTGTTTTTTATCAGTTCATCTTAACATTGACATAGCAATCAACTGATAGTTTTTTTTTTTAAGTCAATGCCAATAATGATTATTTTGATATAATTTTAACCAAAACTGATCTGTGCTGTTGATATTTTGGGGACTAGGACAATATTGCTTTTTCTCCCTACATTATATGGTAAAAAAAAAAAACACAATGATAACACACGCTAAACAATACTATTTTAAAAAAAGAAATGAACATTTATTAAAAATAATAATAATAAACATTAACATTAACAATGGGTAGCTTAATGTGATCTGAAGTCCGTGCTGAATGCACTAATGCACGGGCGAACATATGCATGTATCAGTCGATGCCAATTGAAGAACAAAATGCTAATATTAGCCAAAAAGGTTTTTTAGCCAATGTGAAGGTTTTTATATTGAAATAAATTAGGGTGACCATATTTTCATTTGGGAAAACCAGGACACCTTTGAGCGCGATTGGTGTTTGAAAGAACTAATGTCTCATCATCGGGATTTGCTCCGTGATCAGAGGAAATGTTACTTGGCGCAGATCAGTGGTGAAAATTGGAAGTTCAGTTTAATATAATACAAGTCTAACTTTAATACAATCAACTCTGTGAATAGTTCCGTCTGAGATTAATGAAAATAGTTGT